>NC_084571.2:35707500-35997500 GCF_033978685.3 Nerophis lumbriciformis | reverse complement strand
AACACTTTTTACAGTAAACAAATGGTAAAAGAGTACTAAACAATTCCATTAAAAAAAAAATTGGTGTCATTATTAACTTTCTGTCCAAGCTTGTATAATCTACTGCCTTGTTCAATTGTAAAAAAATATTCTGTGCCTAAAATTCACATTTCTATCACAATTATCATACTGTAAACATGGTAAGCTAACTTCATTAAAATTAATAGTCCTGTCAATAGCATGGAATTACAATTCAAATGTAGTTTTTTTGTAAGCCTTTCAAAAGAATTCAAAATATGAAAAATTAATGAAAATTAATTGAAGCCATCAGACACTTGAAAAGTGGCACATCACATCTCTAATGTAATCATTTTAACTTTTCAACAGAAATAGCACTGCAAAAATATTAAGGACATACTTCTGTATTTTGGTAGTTAACATTTAACAAGATTTCTTCAACTTGGACTTGTTTTAAATGTTTTATGCCACTTCAAGTTGTCAAAGACGTGCTGTGAAATACAGCCGACAAGATTGCGCACCAAACACGAAGCAAGGCCAAAGCGCATGGTGCAGGAGAACAAAGGACTTCTTTCATTTAAGGTTTGTGATAAACCATCAAACTCATTCGTTAAAAGGACTCTATAGTAATATAAAGCGAGTTTTTCTGGACATTATCATGCAAGAAAAGTTTATTTTTGGGACCGCGATCACCGCGTAATGATTTTTAAAGGTTGCATTACAAACATTTAACTGTCCAATGTGATCAGCCAGTGCGATTGGAAGTCCATGCTCAATTATTGCCTCCGTAAATAAAACTTCGGCATTTATCACATCCAAAGAATCTGTTTGGGCGACGAAAAACGTTGAAAGTTTTCCACTTGTATCGCTAGCAACGGCATTAGACTTGTGTTTTTTTGTCCCAACGTGGTCTTTTACATCGCTAATTCCTCCGTGTCCGATCGAAAAATCTTGTCTGCACAAGGTGCAATTCGCGTAGTTTTCACCCTTTTTTTTTTTTTTATTAATGAAAAACCGTATTTTTTATCACTGCAACCGTAACCCGGAATAGGTTGATGAAAACCGTACGAATTACGGGAAAACCGGAGTAGTTGGCAGGTATGCTTCTTCCATTTCTTTGTCATATTTGAAAACAGCTCATGTTTTCCATTTCTTCTCTTGATGCTCTGTCAGCAAGTAAACTGTGTGTGGTAACCTTGAGTTCTTTGGAATGTATTATGGCTAGGGAGACGTTGTGCTTGTATTATGGCTAGGGAGGGGGAAGGAAAGAGGGGTTTTTTGGCGTTGGGAAGACAGACCATTTTGGGAGGCGCAATAGAATGTTCTAGGGTTAGACTGGTCTCAAAATGTATATTGGCAAAGCTTTGAAAATATACAACAAAATACCCATTCTGTCTCTGGTGGTTTTTCCAACTCGGATTTAAGTGTCGTAAAGAGCTTGGGAGCGAATTGTGACTTGAATTCCCTGGGAGGAACAACTGGTCCAAAAACGCAACAATGATCATTCAGCCGAGACACTGTGAAGCTTGTCCAACTCCGGTCTCTCCAAACGGACTCTGGTGTGGCAGAGACCCAGCAGCTGGTCTCCATGGCCAAAAGGCAGATCCAGAAGTCCACGAAAAAGCACCGCAGAAGTCACGAAAGTGCCACCCCTTGTCACACAGTCCCAAAGGGACCAGAACCAAAAGGGGGAAAAAAACACACATGAAAAGAAGAGGAACACAAAAGGATGACACAAGAGCACAGAGCTCCTGCCACCAGCAGCCACTAAAAAAAAAAAAAAAAAAATTAAAAGTATTAAATAAACACTAAAAGAACCACTCAAATTCTACTTTTTAAAACACAATAATTTAATAACTTTCATAAATCATGTAAGCCGGTATGGCATTTTGGGAAAAACCACGTTCCACATCACTGGAAATTCTGAGACATTCTCTTCACAATGCTACAGCTTTTATTCTAGAACATGTTTTTTGTCTAATAATGCATTGCAAGATTTTAGGAGGATATTAAAATGCATATTTACAGATAACTCTGGACTGTGTGATGAAACAAATCATTCCAATAAACAATTTCATTAGCTTGTAATGACATGTGGTGCAACTACAAACAAAACAGAAAAGTCCAAAGACACAAACTGACTTCATAACAATGATGTAATAAGGTATTTAGGTACTTCAAAAATCATCATCATTGAGACACACGTGCATGGGCAATATATACAATACACATTTCACTAAATAATCTTAGTTCTCGGAGTCCATGGAGATTTGTCTCGCCAGCCGCTGCTCGCTTCGAACTCGCATCCTCTCCTTGAATTCCTCAAACTCTTTCCTCTGGAAGAAAACACACAATTGGACACAATGTGGCAAAGTGAATGAACACCCCCCAAAAAATTAATTGTATAAATTGTTTTAAGTAGACTGTCGATTTTACAGTAAAAACTTTACATTTACAACATTTTACTGTAAAATACGGTTTTGTTTTGACGACATTTTACGGTAAATGGAAAAAAAAACAGTACCGTATTTTTCGGACTATAAGTTGCAGTTTTTTTCATAGTCTGGAAGAAAACACACAATTGGACACAATGTGGCAAAGTAAATGAACACCCCCCAAAAAATTAATTGTATAAATTGTTTTAAGTAGACTGTCGATTTTACAGTAAAAACTTTACATTTACAACATTTTACTGTAAAATACGGTTTTGTTTTGACGACATTTTACGGTAAATGGAAAAAAAAACAGTACCGTATTTTTCGGACTATAAGTTGCAGTTTTTTTCATAGTCTGGAAGAAAACACACAATTGGACACAATGTGGCAAAGTAAATGAACACCCCCCAAAAAATTAATTGTATAAATTGTTTTAAGTAGACTGTCGATTTTACAGTAAAAACTTTACATTTACAACATTTTACTGTAAAATACGGTTTTGTTTTGACACCATTTTACGGTAAATGGAAAAAAACAGTACCGTATTTTTCGGACTATAAATTGCAGTTTTTTTTCATAGTCTGGAAGAAAACACACAATTGGACACAATGTGGCAAAGTAAATGAACACCCCCCAAAAAATTAATTGTATAAATTGTTTTAAGTAGACTGTCGATTTTACAGTAAAAACTTTACATTTACAACATTTTACTGTAAAATACGGTTTTGTTTTGACACCATTTTACGGTAAATGGAAAAAAACAGTACCGTATTTTTCGGACTATAAATTGCAGTTTTTTTTCATAGTCTGGAAGAAAACACACAATTGGACACAATGTGGCAAAGTGAATGAACACCCCCAAAAAATTAATTGTATAAATTGTTTTAAGTAGACTGTCGATTTTACAGTAAAAACTTTACATTTACAACATTTTACTGTAAAATACGGTTTTGTTTTGACGAAATTTTACGGTGAATGGAAAAAAACAGTACCGTATTTTTCAGACTATAAATTGCAGTTTTTTTCATAGTCTGGAAGAAAACACACAATTGGACACAATGTGGCAAAGTGAATGAACACCCCCAAAAAATTAATTGTATAAATTGTTTTAAGTAGATTGTCGATTTTACAGTAAAAACTTTACATTTACAACATTTTACTGTAAAATACGGTTTTGTTTTGACGAAATTTTACGGTGAATGGAAAAAAACAGTACCGTATTTTTCAGACTATAAATTGCAGTTTTTTTCATAGTCTGGAAGAAAACACACAATTGGACACAATGTGGCAAAGTAAATGAACACCCCCAAAAAATTAATTGTATAAATTGTTTTAAGTAGACTGTCGATTTTACAGTAAAAACTTTACATTTACAACATTTTACTGTAAAATACGGTTTTGTTTTGACGACATTTTACGGTAAATGGAAAAAAAAACAGTACCGTATTTTTCGGACTATAAGTTGCAGTTTTTTTCATAGTCTGGAAGAAAACACACAATTGGACACAATGTGGCAAAGTAAATGAACACCCCAAAAAAAATGTATTGTATAAATTGTTTTAAGTAGACTGTCGATTTTACAGTAAAAACTTTACATTTACAACATTTTACTGTAAAATACGGTTTTGTTTTGACGACATTTTACGGTAAATGGAAAAAAAAACAGTACTGTATTATTCGGACTATAAGTTGCAGTTTTTTTCATAGTCTGGAAGAAAACACACAATTGGACACAATGTGGCAAAGGAAATGAACACCCCCCAAAAAATTAATTGTATGAATTGTTTTAAGTAGACTGTCGATTTTACAGTAAAAACTTTACATTTACAACATTTTACTGTAAAATACGGTTTTGTTTTGACGACATTTTACGGTAAATGGAAAAAAAAACAGTACCGTATTTTTCGGACTATAAGTTGCAGTTTTTTTCATAGTCTGGAAGAAAACACACAATTGGACACAATGTGGCAAAGTAAATGAACACCCCCCAAAAAATTAATTGTATAAATTGTTTTAAGTAGACTGTCGATTTTACAGTAAAAACTTTACATTTACAACATTTTACTGTAAAATACGGTTTTGTTTTGACGACATTTTACGGTAAATGGAAAAAAAAACAGTACCGTATTTTTCGGACTATAAGTTGCAGTTTTTTTCATAGTCTGGAAGAAAACACACAATTGGACACAATGTGGCAAAGTAAATGAACACCCCCAAAAAATTAATTGTATAAATTGTTTTAAGTAGACTGTCGATTTTACAGTAAAAACTTTACATTTACAACATTTTACTGTAAAATAAAGTTTTGTTTTGACATTTTACGGTAAATGGAAAAAAACAGTACCGTATTTTTCGGACTATAAGTTGCAGTTTTTTTCATAGTCTGGAAGAAAACACACAATTGGACACAATGTGGCAAAGTAAATGAACACCCCCCAAAAAATTAATTGTATAAATTGTTTTAAGTAGACTGTCGATTTTACAGTAAAAACTTTACATTTACAACATTTTACTGTAAAATAAAGTTTTGTTTTGACATTTTACGGTAAATGGAAAAAAACAGTACCGTATTTTTCGGACTATAAGTTGCAGTTTTTTTCATAGTCTGGAAGAAAACACACAATTGGACACAATGTGGCAAAGTAAATGAACACCCCCAAAAAATTAATTATATAAATTGTTTTAAGTAGACTGTCGATTTTACAGTAAAAACTTTACATTTACAACATTTTACTGTAAAATACGGTTTTGTTTTGACGACATTTTACGGTAAATGGAAAAAAACAGTACCGTATTTTTCGGACTATAAATTGCATTTTTTTTCATAGTCTGGAAGAAAACACACAATTGGACACAATGTGGCAAAGTAAATGAACACCCCCAAAAAATTAATTGTATAAATTGTTTTAAGTAGACTGTCGATTTTACAGTAAAAACTTTACATTTACAACATTTTACTGTAAAATACGGTTTTGTTTTGACAACATTTTACAGTAAATGGAAAAAAACAGTACCGTATTTTTCGGACTATAAGTTGCAGTTTTTTTCATAGTTTGGCCGGGCTCCAGTGCGACTTATATATGTTTTTTTCCTTCTTTATTATGCATTTTCGGCAGGTGCGACTTATACTCCGAAATATTTGGTACTACTGTTTTGGGGGGGTTTTTACAGAAAAAGCTGGCAGCTTAGTTGCCAGAATTTTTGTGTTGAATTGACATTGATTTCTACAACATGATATTGTTCATGGAAAAAACGTACAAGTTCTTTTTTTATTCTGGCAACTTAGCTGCCGCTTTTTCTACCGTAAAAACTACTGTACTGTCTTTCCATGTACAGTAATAGACCGTTAAAGACAACAACCGTAGATTTTACGGTCAAAAACTGGCAGCTCAGTCAACAGAATTTTAACACAGAAAAAGAGTTAATAATAATAATAACTGATTTATATGGCGCTTTTCTAAGTACCCAAAGTCGCTTTACATGTAGAATTGAGTTGTAGTTTTTTTCAATTTACAGTAATATGCTGTAAAGCAGTGGTCCCCAACCTTTTTGGAACCGCGGACCGGTCAACGCCTGAAAATTTGTCCCACAGACCGGGGAAGGGGGAGGGGGTTTATTTTAAAATTTTTTGTCATAAAATAATACAATCATGTGCGCTTACGGACTGTATCCCTGCAGACTGTATTGATATATAATGTAGAGCAGGGGTGCTCACACTTTTTCTGCAGGCGAGCTACTTTTCAATTGATCAAGTCGTGGGGATCTACCTCATTCATATATATAATTTATATTTACTTATTTATGAAATATATGTTTTTCTTAACAAGTTAAAGGTGTTTAATGATAATGCAAGCATGTTTAACACATATAGTTAATATTGTTAAACAATTAAAGGTGTTTAATGATAATACAAGTATGTTTAATACATATAGTTAATATTGTTAACAAGTTAAAGGTGTTTAAAGATAATGCAAGCATGTTTAATACATATAGTTAATATTGTTAACAAGTTAAAGGTGTTTAATGATAATACAAGCATGCTTAATACATATAGTTAATATTATTAATAAGTTAAAGGTGTTTAAAGATAATACAAGCATGTTTAACACATATAGTTAATATTTTTAACAAGTTAAAGGTGTTTAATGATAATACAAGCATGTTTAACACATATAGTTAATATTGTTAATAAGTTAAAGGTGTTTAAAGATAATGCAAGCATGTTTAACACATATAGTTAATATTGTTAACAAGTTAAGGTGTTTAAAGATAATACAGGCATGTTTAACACATATAGATTCCTTTCTTTCATGAAGACAAGAGTAAAAGTTGGTGTATTACCTGATTCTGATGACTTGCATTGATAGGAATCAGACAGTAGTGCTAAAAACGTCCGCATTTTCGAATGGAGGAGAAAAAAAAGTCCTCCTTTCTGTCCAATACCACATGAAAGTGGTTGGTTTTTGGCATCTTATTTGTCCAGCTTCCGCACTCCTTTGTATACACTTTACAAGAAATACATTGTCGGCAAACTCCGTAGCTTGCTAGCTTGTGCACGCCAGCTTTCTGAGACTCTTGTTTTGTTAGCGCAACTGTGCAACTGTGCAGTCGGTCTTTGGAGTTTTGACGACAGGTACGGCGCCAGAGTCTGTTGAAATAAAGTGTTTCTCGCCTTCCAGTCGGTAATTTTAATGAGCTGGCAGCAGCCAGCGTCATCTCAGAAGACCCTCGGGTGCCGTGAATGTCAATCAAGTGACGAAAGTGACGTCATAGTGAAGATTTATGATCGCTCATTTTTAGGACTATTTTTTTAATGCCTGGCTGGTGATCGACTGACACACCCTCCGAGATCGACCGGTAGCTCGCGATCGACGTAATGAGCACCCCTGATGTAGGTGCACTAAGTGTAAGTGTGTCTTGTGTTTTTTATGTTGATTTAATTAAAAAAATTAAAAAATTCTTGTGCGGCCCGGTACCAATCGATCCACGGACCGGTGGTTGGGGACCACTGCTGTAAAGAACAACATAAAACGTATTATCATTTTTATTAATTTGATGGGTAGTTTGTTTTAAATTTCAGTATTTTTATTTGGACAAAAACATGTTTGGAAAGTATGATAATATACTGTAATATTTGTTGCAATATTGGATGCTACTATTAAAGTTTAAAAGGCATACAATTTCAAGCAGTACATCTATTTTTTTCTGTCAAAATGGAAAAAATGAATCTCATTTAGTGAGAAAATATGAAGTACTTTATTGACACATATTTGCGGGACAGATACAAGGATGTGGCCCCCAGGCCTTGAGTTTGACACCTATAGTCTGATCATTTTAATTATTTATTTATTTAACTTTGACATCCAATTTATACCCGTAGATCGCAAGAAAGACACTTTTTGTTTTCCTGCGTAAGGATTGTGATTAGTTCTTCGTCGAAATGGGAACATATAAGTATCCCATCAGTTTGCATCCCGGTGAGAGCAAACATTGTACAGTAAGGGATTGTTTTATTGTAGTCATAGTTTCATGAATAATCATATATTGTGTCTAACTGGGGCTGCTGAGATCACCCTCCTTCCTTCAGAAGCAGCCTCAGCGACGTAACCAGGGACCTCCCAAATAAATAGAGGAGCACGTGGGACTGTACCTTAGAGCAGTGGTTCTCAAATGGGGGTACTTGAAGGTATGCCAAGGGGTACGTGAGATTTTTTTTTAAATATTCTAAAAAAATAGCAACAATTCAAAAATCCTTTATAAATATATTTATTGAATAATACTTCCACAAAATATGAATGTAAGTTCATAAACTCAGTGAAGCACAAGCTCAGATTTCTCACTAAAATGTCTGTCAAAAAGAACTGTGAAAAGAAATGCAACAATGCAATATTCAGCTAGATTTGTTGTGGACATGTTCCATAAATATTGATGATAAATATGTCTTTTTTTGTGAATAAATGTTTAGAATTAAGTTCATGAATCCAGACGGATCTCTATTACAATCCCCAAAGAGGTCACTTTAAGTTGATGTGTGTAGAAATCTTTATTTATAATTGAATCACTTGTTTATTTTTCAACAAGTTTTTAGTTATTTTTATATCTTTTTTTCCAAATAGTTCAAGAAAGACCACAACAAATGAGCAATATTTTTGCACTGTTATACAATTTAATAAATCAGAAACTGATGACATAGTGCTGTATTTTACTTCTTTATCTCTTTTTTTTTTCAACCAAAAATTCTTTGCTCTGATTAGGGGGTACTTGAATTAAAAAAAATGTTCACAGGGGGTAAATCACTGAAAAAAGGTTGAGAACCACTGCCTTAGAGCGTAGGTCGGATCTGTAACTAGAGTACAGCCCAATACGTCTCTCCTCATTGAGCAAAATGTAACTCTGTCTCTGCATGATTCCTTGCTTCTTGTCTTGTTTAATAAATGTCATCAGTGTTTGAACCTGACGGAATACTAAACGATTTGTGAACAATACGATGCATCGGCGCATGCGTCGAGCTCATAGAGCGAAACCCTGTGTCGGTGCGCGTACCGCTTTTAGAAAGTCACGTGACCGATCATGAGCTGTTTTGGTCACGTGACCGATACGCGAACTGTGTCGCACTGACGCCTCCTCTGTGCCCTGTGAGCGGCTCTTTTCTACAGCCGGAGAAATAATAACTAAGAAGAGAAAGCGTCTAAAATTGAATACATTGGAAAAACTGTTTTTTTTTAAAAATAAAAATGTGTAAAAAAAATTAAATAATAATTTCCAGGTCCACAAGCATCCTCATTCACAACACGTTCTCTTAGATTTCCATGTTATGATACATGTTCACATTATTTATTGACTGTATCTAAAAAAGACAAAAAATATATTTTTATTTAAATGAAGTTATGAAATAATCCTAAATGAAATACAATGACTTGGTTTATATTATTGTATATACTAGGTCAGTGGTTCTCAACCTTTTTTTCAGCAATGTACCCCCTGTGAATTTTTTTTTTAAATTCAAGTACCCCCTAATCAGAGCAAAGCATTTTTGGTTGAAAAAAAAAAAAGATAAAGAAGTAAAATACAGCACTATGTCATCAGTTTCTGATTTATTAAATTGTATAACAGTGCAAAATATTGCTCATTTGTAGTGGTCTTTCTTGAACTATTTGGAAAAAAAGATATACAAATAACTAAAAACTTGTTGAAAAATAAACAAGTGATTCAATTATAAATAAAGATTTCTATACATAGAAGTAATCATCAACTTAAAGTGCCCTCTTTGGGGATTGTATTAGAGCTCCATCTGGATTCATGAACTTAATTCTAAACATTTCTTCACAAAAAAAAAAATCTTTAACATCAATATTTATGGAACATGTCCACAACAAATCTAGCTGAATATTGCATTGTTGCATTTCTTTTCACAGTTCTTTTTGACAGACATTTTAGTGACAAACCTGAGCTTGTGCTTCACGGAGTTTATGAACTTACATTCATATTTTGTATTATTCAATAAATATATTTATAAAGGATTTTTGAATTGTTGCTATTTTTAGAATATTTTTTTAAATCTCACGTACCCCTTGGCATACCTTCAAGTACCCCCAGGGGTTCGCGTACCCCCATTTGAGAACCACTGTACTAGGTCATAAAATCAGTGTCAGTTGAGTCGGTCCATAGGTTGCCTGTAGGGATTTTTAATGTCCAGCAGATGTCAGTATTTAGTGACACAGTATCGACACAGTATCAATACAGTTTTGCAATGTGTCGAAACGCTTCATGACGCCTCATCAACCCATCACTAGTGAACAATATGTGACCATATAAGGCAATGTTACAACATCAACATGAATACAAATGCTCCCCTTATATATTTGTATGGAGTAAAAAGAAAGTAAATAAATAAAATACGTGAATTTAAAACTCACCCGCTGGGCCTCATTAGGGGGTAACATCTCCCTCTGAGTGGCGGGAAAAATTCCCAACATGTTAGTTTATGCGGGGGAAAAAAAGACGGGGATGGTTATTAAAAGAGGCCACCAACCTTCTTCTTCAAGACGTACTCCTCAAAATAGTCCGGTTGATTGGAGATCCAGAACATGGTGACGGGAAAAGTGACATAGAAGATCATCTTTGATCCAAAACAAAAACAGCACAGTCATTACGTCATCATTACTCGCTTCGGTTTACAACACAAACATACGCCTGTGGTGTAACAAATACAACACTTTGTATATTCGCAAGCTTTAAAATGAATCGACTTACTTTGCATATTTCTAATTTTACGCCCATTCTGGTCAAAAAACAAAAAAAATGACTTTCCAGCCCATCAAAAGTAGACCTTCACGCTGAACACTTCCGGGTTACTTCTTCTTCTTCTCTATTTGATTGACGGCACAGGGCCCAAGACTTGAATGTGCATTACCGCCACCTAGCGGAGCAACTGTGTACTACTGGAAGTTGACCTTCTTAGAGGTCCAATCATGCGAAAGACAACGCGCATGCGCTTTGATGATTACTTATTTGACCTAAATACATATCAGTTACGTTTGTGCTTACAAGAAAAATAAGTTATTTTTATTTTAAAACATTGGAATGTATTAGTGTCCACCAACAGGGTTATAAATATACTATTTGCTGAATAATACATTATTATTATTACTAATATGTCCGATAATGGCTTTTTGCCGATGTCCGATATTCCCATATTGTCCAACCCTTTAATTACCGATACCGATATCAACCGATATATACAGTCGTGGAATTAACACATTATTATGCCTAATTTGGACAACCAGGTATGGTGAAGATAAGGTCCTTTAAAAAAATAATAATAATAATAAAATAAGATAAATTAATTAAAAACATTTTCTTGAACAAAAAAGAAAGTAAAACAATATAAAAACTAGGGATGTCCGATAATGGCTTTTTGCCAATATCCGATATTGTCCAACTCTTTAATTACCGATACCGATGTCAACCGATACCGATATATACAGTCGTGGAATTAACACATTATTATGCCTAATTTGGACAACCAGGTATGGTGAAGATAAGGTCCTTTTAAAAAAATAAATAAATAAATAAATAAGATAAATAAATTAAAAACATTTTCTTGAACAAAAAAGAAAGTAAAACAATATAAAAACTAGGGATGTCCGATAATGGCTTTTTGCCAATATCCGAAATCGTCCAAATCTTTAATTACCGATACCGATGTCAACCGATACCGATATATACAGTCGTGGAATTAACACATTATTATGCCTAATTTGGACAACCAGGTATGGTGAAGATAAAGTACTTTGAAAAATTAATTTAATAAAATAAAATAAGATAAATAAATTAAAAATATTTTCTTGAATAAAAAAGAAAGTAAAACAATATAAAAAGAGTTACATAGAAACTAGTAATTAATGAAAATGAGTTTAAAAAAAATAAAATAAAATAAGATAAATACATTAAAAACATTTTCTTGAACAAAAAAGAAAGTAAAACAATATAAAAACTAGGGATGTCCGATAATATCAACCGATACCGATATATACAGTCGTGGAATTAACACATTATTATGCCTAATTTGGACATCAGGTATGGTGAAGATAAAGTACTTTGAAAAATTAATTTAATAAAATAAGATAAATAAATTAAAAATATTTTCTTGAATAAAAAAGAAAGTAAAACAATATAAAAACAGTTACATAGAAACTAGTAATTAATGAAAATGAGTAAAATTAAGTGTTAAAGGTTAGTACTATTAGTGGACCAACAGCACGCACAATCATGTGTGCTTACGGACTGTATCCCTTGCAGACTGTAATGATATATATTGATATATATAATGTAGGAACCTACCAGAATATTAATAACAGAAAGAAACAACCCTTTTCTGTGAATGACTGGGAGGGAGGTTTTTTGGGTTGGTGTACTAATTGTAAGTGTATCTAGTGTTTTTTATGTTGATCTAATTAAAAAAAAAAAAAAAAAAAAAAAAAAAAAAAAAAAAAAAACGATACCGAAAAAACCCTGATACCGATAATTTCCGATATTACATTTTTAAAGCATTTATCGGACATCTCTAATTATTAGTACAATTATTATCTCTGATAAAGTCAATACATACGAAAAAACGTGCGGATTTAGTTGCTGTTCACAATTGCAACCACAGGATGGCGGTAGATCGCCAAAAAACAACGACCTAGCACAATTGTAAATTCCAATTTAAAAAAAAATGGTTTTAGTGAGTTAGTTTGTTTATTATTTCTTCGGTCAGTGGTCAACAAAATAAACAAACAGTTGTACATTCATAAGTTGAAAATGTTGCAGACCGAAAGGTTTTAGGCTGGAGTTGAACACTTATTGCAAGATGAGCTTCCAAAAAATAAATTGTACATATTGTCAGTTAATTATATCTAAATAAATGCACGCCTTAATTTTTTTAATGTTTATATTATGTAATTTAAAAAAAACACAACTACCAAATACAAAAAAACATATTTTAAATAAAATTATG
Organism: Nerophis lumbriciformis; assembly: GCF_033978685.3. Lineage (NCBI taxonomy): Eukaryota > Metazoa > Chordata > Actinopteri > Syngnathiformes > Syngnathidae > Nerophis > Nerophis lumbriciformis. The sequence continues at coordinate 35,984,567 of NC_084571.2, read as the reverse complement.
AGGTGGCGACTTGTCCGAATGCAGCTGAGATAGGCTCCAGCGACCCCAAAAGGGACAAGCAGGCCCGGCCCTAACCAATCTGGCGCCCTAGGCAAGATTTTAGGTGGCGCCCCCCCACATCGGCAGTGAAGTGTATATACTCACAAGAAACCGAATAGCTTTGTCTTTGACCTTTTTTTTTACTTAAAGAAAGCAAATTAACAATCAGAATAGTTAACAAGATAAAAAAAATATGAATAAATAAATGAATGCAAAAAATAAAAAATGAATATATGAAATACAATATTTTTTACATACATATTGCTTAATTAACATTAATGATGTGCACTTTAACTACTAGGCTTACAACTATACCTAATATATAAAGGGGTGGAAAAGTGACTATTACCTGCAGGGCAAACATTAGCTAACCAGAAGGCAATAACACCTGCTTAAAAGATCTAATACAAATGTCCCTGAGGAATGTAAGGTGGGAGTACTGTAATTACCTAACGTTACATTATTATTTTCCATAACAATTTAGCCCCCTCCACAATATTAACCCGACGTTAAAACAGAACTAGCTACTTATTGATTAGCAATTGCCGAATCATGTAACATTAGCTTAATGCTAAAAAGCCAGGTTACTATCACATTCTGTAACAGACAAATAATTTCATGTAGGCTAACGTTACCTACCTGCTACCTCTGTCTTTTCTCGTTTCTCCTCCTCTTCTTTTCTCTTTTTTCTTCCCTGGGCACCTGACAGTTTTGGCCGTTTTGACATCTTGTGTTGATTTTTTGATGTGGTGACGTCCAAAAAGAGTCATGATACGGGAAGGGAGGGGGCGCATATATAATATTTCTATTATATAGGCTTTACTTTGCATTTTAATTAACGTGGGATTATTTTTTGTATTTAGAAATAATAGTACCAACTTTTTTTTTTTTTTCTCCAACATTTGTGGCACTGGCGTGGCGCCCCCTGATGGACAGCGCCCTTAGCATTTGCCTATACGGCCTATGCCACGGGCCGGCCCTGGGGACAAGCGGTAGAAAATGGATGGACGGATATAAAATGAATATACTGACAGTTTATTCATTGAGGACAAAGACTACAAGAACCACATTTTTTGTTTATTTTTTTAATTGTTTTCTATAAAAGAGATGAGTTTATTCCATGATCATAACAGATTTCAATCAGAGACCTCATATAATAGCAAAACAATAAACCGAGGACACGTGTGAACAAATAAAAACAACCGGGAAAAAAAAAAAAAAAAAAAAAAAAAAAAGCCGAACACATTGTAACACAAAATAAAATACCTGAATAAAGCAAACTCTCGAACCGAGTCAGCACATTCTCTGGAGAACACATGGCACGACTGTTCTGGTGAAAAGGAGGAAACCCAAGCGAAGAACGAGTTCAGCTCTTTGTCCGTTCTGTGATATATTCTTATTCGCTCGACTTCACTGGGAATTAAAAAGGTGGCTTAAGCAAAAAAAAATAAAAAAAAAATGCTCCTGCTGCTTTTTTCTTTTGTAGAACACTCCTCTGCATCTGTGCATCACACACTTAAAAAACACACACACACAAACAAAGGCAGTCATTCAAATGTACACAATCCCACGCACACACACACACGCACACAAATGTCGCAAGGCTGTGACAAATGTTAAAAAGAGAGAGCGCACACGTTAGAAGTCCAGCTAGAAACTCAAATTTAAAATGTCGGGCCAAATATAAAAACGCTGTCCTTTTTCCTTCTTCTTTTTTTTTCTTTACACAAACTTCAAAAAAATATATATAAATTACACTCACTCCTCCACTAGCCCTGCACCCTCTCCTCGAGTGTAATACAAAATAATAATACAATACAGGCACTGTAGAAAAAAAAAAAAACATAAAAAGGAGACACACTGAGTGAGTGAAAAAAGACCGGATGCTAACTCACAAAAGTACAGAGCCCCTAAAGGGACATGGGGGAATAATTTTTTAAAATAATAATAATTTTTTTTTTTTTAGACATGTATCTCGTGCGAACGAGAAACTTTTTATAAAGTTATCAAAAAAAAAAAAATGTTTATAATTTTTTTTTTTTTTTTTTAGACAATTTTTTAATTTTTAATTTATTTATAACTTTATAAAAAGTTTCTCGTGCGCACGAGATACATGTCTAAAAAAAAAAAAAAAAAAAAAGAGATAAAAAATACAAAATTTCCCCTATGTCACTTTAGGGGCTCCGTACAAAAGAAAAGGAACAAAGATAAACATTTCTAGAATGAATGTGTGACTAAAAATCCAGTAGTGCGACTGCTGATATGAACATTTTTTTGACAAGCAAATGTGGTGCGCTTTGTAGTCAAATAATAATAATAATAATAATAATAACTAAAGCTCCTGACCTATGAAACCTTCAACTGTCAAATACTTGCTGGACTTAACTGTATTATGATGCATATATTGGGGTTTTCCCTATAAATGATGGACAGGAAAGGTTGTTTGGCATAGATGTGTCTGTGATGGAGTGTGTGGATTTAAAAGAGCTAAAGAGGGCAAAGGATAGAAATAAAAAAAGAGTATTTGTAGTATAAGAAAATACTTCTTGACAGTAGATAGTAAAGAGGATGAAGGGAGCAAAGTAGTACATGTTGTATTGTTGACGTGTGTGTGCAGGCCACAGAACCGCATGGTCTTAAAGAGAGATGTGTAAGGCAAACTGTACCTTCTCTATTGAGAAATATACATGATTTACAGTGTGGAAGCCCCCCCCCCCCCCCCACCACCCACTCAGACCGTTTCATGTGTTCACATCCCACAAACAGAACATAAAAAAGAAAAGGGAGCAGTCTTGTTCTCCACTCGAGTTGACGTGTCAGTAAGTATTCAGAGCATATTTAGTCGCCGTCCTCCCGACACGGCGTCACGGTCCCGCCAGAGCGCAGCCAGACTAAAAAAAAAAAAAGGTATCCTCACTCTCTGCGGCCACCGTGATGACGTCATCATCCCCCTTGAGAAGTTCTGTTTTTGCAAGTATGCGGGGGTCCTTTTTTTTTTTTTTTTTTTTTTTTTTTTGCAGTTAGGTTTCCATTCGTCTTCCTCTCAAAAGAGGTTCTCCTCAAAAATGGCCATTAAGTCACTTTGGAAGTTCATGTCGATCGTTGCTGTCATCTGAGGAGAGAAAGAGAGTGTCAGGGAAATTGTTTCAACACCTGCAACCTTTCACAACTGTGAAGTAGTTCAAGCTTAGCAATCTAGTGAAGTTGTCACGTTGTGTAAATGGTAAATAAAAACAGAATACAATGATTTGCTAATCCTTTTCAACTTATATTCAATTAAATAGACTGCAAATACAAGATATTTCATGTTCAAACTCCGCCGCTTCCTGTCTGGGGAACGCTCTCCCTGACCACCTGAGGGCACCACAGACTGTGGATGCTTTTAAAAAAGGCTTAAACACCCTTCTTTTTAAAAAAGATTTTTTTTTTTTTTAGATATATGCATACTAGTTCTAGTTATTTGGCTGTTCTAGTTTTTATTTTTATTTATTTTTTATTATCTTTTTATTTTAATTTTTTAATACACTGTAGCACTTTGAGGTTGTTTACCGTATTTTCCGCACTATTAGCCGCACCTAAAAACCACAAATTTACTCAAAAGCTGACAGTGCGCCTTATAACCCGGTGCGCTTTATATATGGATTAATATTAAGATTCATTTTCATAAAGTTTCGGTCTCGCAACTACGGTAAACAGCCGCCATCTTTTTTCCCCGTAGAAGAGGAAGTGCTTCTTCTTCTACGCAAGCAACCGCCAAGGTAAGCACCCGCCCCCATAGAAGAGGAAGCGCTTCTTCTTCTACTGTAAGCAACCACCCGCCCCCGTAGAAGAAGAAGAAGCGCACAGATATTACGTTTCATTTCCTTTGTGTGTTTACATCTGTAAAGACCACAAAATGGCTCCTACTAAGCGACAGGTTTCCGGTTCATGAAAAGACGCAATCTCTCCATCCGCACACGGACTACTATTTCACAGCAACTGCCTAAAGACTTTCAAGAAAAGCTGGCTACTTTCCGTGCATATTGTAAAAACAAGATAGCTGAAAAAAAGATCCGGCCAGAGAACATTTTTATCAACATGGACGAGGTTCCACTGACTTTTGATATTCCTGTGAACCGCACTGTGGATACAACGGGAGCACGTACGGTGAATATTCGCACCACAGGGAATGAGAAGTCATCCTTCACTGTGGTTCTAGCTTGCCATGCTAATGGCCAGAAACTTCCACCCATGGTGATATTCAAACGGAAGACCTTGCCAAAAGAGACCTTTCCAGCCGGCGTCATCATAAAAGCTAACTCGAAGGGATGGATGGCTGAAGAAAAGATGAGCGAGTGGTTAAGGGAAGTTTACGCGAAGAGGCCGGGTGGCTTTTTTCACGCAGCTCCGTCCATGTTGATATACGACTCCATGCGCGCCCACATCACGCTGGTTTTTAATATATTATTAAAGTTTGACTGACCCATCTGACTGTTTTTTTGACATTCCTTTAGCGCAGTTAGATGCGGCTTACAACACGGGGCGGCTTATAGGTGGACAAAGTTTTGAAATATGCCGTTCATTGAAGGCGCGGCTTATAACCCAGGGCGCCTTATGGTGCGGAAAATACGGTACTCAATGTAAAGTGCTTTTTTTTTTTTTTTTTTTACAAATAAACATACTTGCCAACCCTCCCGATTTTTCCGGGAGACTCCCGAATTTCAGTGCCCCTACCGAAAATCTCCCGGGGCAACCATTCTCACGAATATCTCCCGATTTTCACCCGGACAACAATATTAAGGCCGTGCCATCACCATACAAACAGCGTGCAGGCACTGTCATATGTTATACGCGGCTTCTGCGTACACACAAAAGTCACTGCAAGACATACTTGGTCAACAGCCATACAGGTCACACTGAGGGTGGTATTATCTTTTTTTTATTTTTTATAAATACACTGTAGCACTTTGAGGTTATTTACTCAAGGTAAAGTGCTTTTTACGAATAAAATCTATTATTAATATCATTATTAACGTTGTTATTTTTTGCAAATATTAGCTCATTTGGAATTTGATGCCCGTAACAGGTTTCAAAAAAGCTGGCAAAAAAGACTGAGAAAGTTGAGGAATGCTCGTCAAACACTTATTAGGAACATCCCACAGGTGAACAGGTGGGTGCCATGATTGGGTATAAAAGCAGCTTCCATGAAATGCTCAGTCATTCACAAACAAGGACGGGGGAGGGTCACCACTTTGTCAACAAATGCGTGAGCAATTTGTTTAAAAACAACATTTCTCAACCAGCTATTGCAAGGAATTTAGGGATTTCACCATCTACGGTCTGTAATATCATCAAAGGGTTCAGAGAATCTGGAGAAATCACTGCACGTAAGCCATGATATTACGGACCTTGGACCCCTCAGGCGGTACTGCATCAAAAAGGCACATCAGTGTGTAAAGGATATCACCACATGGGCTCAGGAACACTTCAGAAAACCACTGTCAGTAACTACAGTTTGTCCCTACATCTGTAAGTGCAAGTTAAAACTCTACTATACAACATTTATCAACAACACCCAGAAACGCCGCCGGCTTTTCTGGGCCCGAGCTCATCTAAGATGGACTGATGCAAAGTGGGGAAAGTGTTCTGTGGTCTGACGAGTCCACATTTCAAATTGTTTTTGGAAACTGTGGACGTCGTGTCCTCCGGACCAAAGATGAAAAGAACCATCCGGACTGTTATAGGCGCAAAGTGTAAAAGCCAGCATGTGTGATGGTATGGGGGTGTATTAGTGCCCAAGGCATGGGTAACTTACACATCTGTGAAGGCACCATTAATGCTGAAAGGTACATACAGGTTTTGGAGCAACATAGGTTGCAACATTAAAAAGTGGTACTATGATAAAAAAGTAGTACTAGTACAAGTCAATATTGAGGTTAAAAGTGGTACTATGATAAAAAAGTAGTACTAATACAAGTCAATATTGAGGGTAAAAGTGGTACTATGATAAAAAAGTAGTACTAATACAAGTCAATATTGAGGGTAAAAGTGGTACAATGATAAAAAAGTACCGGTAGTACTAGTACAAGTCAATATTGAGGGTAAAAGTGGTACTATGATAAAAAGTAGTACTAGTACAAGTCAATATTGAGGGTAAAAGTGGTACTATGATAAAAAAGTAGTACTAATACAAGTCAATATTGAGGGTAAAAGTGGTACTATGATAAAAAAAAGTAGTACTAGTACAAGTCAATATTGAGGGTAGTGGTACTATGATAAAAAAGTAGTACTAGTACAAGTCAATATTGAGGTTAAAAGTGGTACTATGATAAAAAAAAGTAGTACTAGTACAAGTCAATATTGAGGGTAGTGGTACTATGATAAAAAAGTAGTACTAGTACAAGTCAATATTGAGGTTAAAAGTGGTACTATGATAAAAAAAAGTAGTACTAGTACAAGTCAATATTGAGGGTAAAAGTGGTACTATGATAAAAAAGTAGTACTAGTACAAGTCAATATTGAGGATAAAAGTGGTACTATGATAAAAAAAAGTAGTACTAGTACAAGTCAATATTGAGGGTAAAAGTGGTACCGGTACTATGATAAAAAAGTACCGTATTTTCCGCACTATTAGCCGCACCTAAAAACCACAAATTTACTCAAAAGCTGACAGTGCGGCTTTTAACCCGGTGCGCTTTATATATGGATTAATATTACGATTCATTTTCATAAAGTTTCGATCTCGCAACTTCGGTAAACAGCCGCCATCTTTTTTCCCGGTAGAACAGGAAGCGCTTCTTCTTCTACGCAAGCAACCGCCAAGGTAAGCACCCGCCCCCATAGAACAGGAAGCGCTTCTTCTTCTACTGTAAGCAACCACCCGCCCGCGTAGAAGAAGAAAAAGCGTGCGGATATACCGTACGTTTCATTTCCTTTGTGTGTTTACATCTGTAAAGACCACAAAATGGCTCCTACTAAGCGTCAGGGATCCGGTTCATGAAAAGACGCAATCTCTCCATCCGCACACGGATTACTATTTCACAGCAACTGATATTCCTGTGAACCGCACTGTGGATACAACGGGACCACGTACGGTGAATATTCACACCACAGGGAATGAGAAGTCATCCTTCACTGTGGTTCTAGCTTGCCATGCTAATGGCCAGAAACTTCCACCCATGGTGATATTCAAAAGGAAGACCTTGCCAAAAGAGACCTTTCCAGCCGGCGTCATCATAAAAGCTAACTCGAAGGGATGGATGGATGAAGAAAAGATGAGCGAGTGGTTAAGGTAAGTTTAAGTTTACGCGAAGAGGCCGGGTGGCTTTTTTCACGCAGCTCTGTCCATGTTGATATACGTATGTTTGTGATTGCACATTTGCGTACATTTTGGGAGTGAACAGAGTTGTTAGAACGCTGGTTTTTAATATATTATTAAAGTTTGACTGACCTATCTGACTGTTTTTTTGACATTCCTTTAGCGCAGTTAGATGCGGCTTACAACACCGGGCGGCTTATAGGTGGACAAAGTTTTGAAATATGCCGTTCATTGAAGGCGCGGCTTTTAACCCAGGGCGCCTTATGGTGCGGAAAATACGGTAGTACTCGTACAAGTCAATATTGAGGGTAAAAGTGGTACTATGATAAAAAAGTAGTACTAGTACAAGTCAATATTGAGGATAAGAGTGGTACTATGATAAGAAGTAGTACTAGTACAAGTCAATATTGAGGGTAAAAGTGGTACTATGATAAAAAAAAGTAGTACTAGTACAAGTCAATATTGAGGGTAAAAGTGGTACTATGATAAAAAAGTAGTACTAGTACAAGTCAAAATTGAGGGTAAAAGTGGTACTATGATAAAAACGTAGTACCAGTACAAGTCAATATTGAGGGTAAAAGTGGTACTATGATAAAAAAGTAGTACTAGTACAAGTCAATATTGAGGGTAAAAGTGGTACTATGATAAAAAAGTAGTACTAGTACAAGTCAATATTGAGGTATGATAAAAAAGTAGTACTAGTACAAGTCAATATTGAGGTATGATAAAAAAGTAGTACTAGTACAAGTCAAAATTGAGGGTAAAAGTGGTACTATGATAAAAACGTAGTACCAGTACAAGTCAATATTGAGGGTAAAAGTGGTACTATGATAAAAAAGTAGTACTAGTACAAGTCAATATTGAGGGTAAAAGTGGTACTATGATAAAAAAGTAGTACTAGTACAAGTCAATATTGAGGTATGATAAAAAAGTAGTACTAGTACAAGTCAATATTGAGGTATGATAAAAAAGTAGTACTAGTACAAGTCAAAATTGAGGGTAAAAGTGGTACTATGATAAAAACGTAGTACCAGTACAAGTCAATATTGAGGGTAAAAGTGGTACTATGATAAAAAAGTAGTACTTGTACAAGTCAATATTGAGGGTAAAAGTGGTACTATGATAAAAAAGTAGTACTAGTACAAGTCAATATTGAGGTATGATAAAAAAGTAGTACTAGTACAAGTGTGTATGTCATGTTTGGCTGATCTTACCGCTTCCCGCCGCCGCCTCTCCTGCTCCCGTCGCCTCGCTAGCTCCCTCTGCTGGTCGAGTGGACTCTGTACGGCGGGCTGCGGCGGTGTTGGGGGCTGCGGGGGAGGCTGGATGACGGCTGGCTGAGGCTCTGGCTGCTGTGGGGGTTGTTGTGGGGGAACCTGGATGTGCTGCTGCTGCTGCTGTGCCTGTTGGTGGTGGTGATGATGCTGCTGCTGCTCCACACGCCTGCGCGGCTCCTCGTGCACTCTTCTGCTGGGCTCCAACATCTCCTCGTCATCGCGACCTCTGGAACATGTGAGCATGACAATTCAGAACGAGAGAACTGAGAGGGTATTGAACTTATTACCAGGCTACAAAGATTTACAACTTGGACTGGGATCTGAACGGAGGCTGTAAAAGTACCGAAAAGAAAAGAGACGCTTTTTATCTTCCTCAGCTGTCAACTTAACAAGCGTGAAGCATCAATAATAACATGGACTTGTACACAACATTGGAATAGAGATACTATTTGACCACTAGAGCAGTGTTTTTCAACCACTGTGCCGTGGCACACTAGTGTGCCGTGAGATACAGTCTGGTGTGCCGTGGGAGATGATCTAAATTCACCTATTTGGGGTAAAAAAATATTTTTTGCAAACCAGTAATTATAGTCTGCAAATGATGTGTTGTGTTGGAATAATTGTTTGTAAGTTATCACAAAAGAAACGTATTATGAATGCTGTCTTTCGAGGCCTAACAAGAGGAAGAACGCTCATGAAACGCCACTGTGATTTCAACACGGACAGATGGCAGGATCTGCTCAACTTCCAGAGGAACTCTCTTTGAAGTGTTAAACGAACTCTCTCTGAAGTATTTTACAAACTCTCTTCCAACTATTTGGTAACCGAGGTCAACGCTATTTACGACCCGCTGCCCTCTTGAAGTTGCCATGGTCAGGAGACGGGAGGGGTTATCCATTGTCCTCCAACACCAGACATCCTCTTCTTGGACTTCAATGAGACCGAAAACAATGACTGTTTTACATACTTCCTATTTCTAATGTGACATGTGTTGGTGCGTGAACATTGAACATCTGAATAAATGAGGAGACGAAAACCTTCTTCGTCAGAGCGTGGTGCAGGACTGTACAGAGAGTGCAGTGGCCATGTCTCTCCTCAATATTGAGTCCAAATTGAATTCTGTCTCTGTTTGATTCCTTGCCTTTTGTCTTGTTTAATAGATGTCCTCAGTGTTTGAACGTGACAGTTGTTGTTGAGTGTCGGTGCTGTCTAGAGCTCGGCAGAGTAACCTTGTAATACTCTTCCATATCAGTAGGTGGCAGCAGGTAGCTAATTGCTTTGTAGATGTCGGAACAGAGGGAGGCAGGGTGCAGGTAAAAAGGTGCTTAAATGCTTAAACCAAAAATAAACAAAAGGTGAGTGCCCCTAAGAAAAGGCATTGAAGCTTAGGAAAGGCTATGCAGAACGAAACTAAAAACCAAACTGGCTACAAAGTAAACAAAAACAGAATGCTGGACGACAGCAAAGACTTACTGTGGAGCAAAGATGGCGTCCACAATGTACATCCGAATATGACATGACAATCAACAACGTCCCCACGAAGAAGGATAAAAACAAAGTAGATGCAGGAAAAGTACTAAAGTACCAATGATTGTCCCACACACTCCGTGTGGTGAAATTTGTCCTCTGCATTTGACCCCATCCCGTTGTTCACCCCCCTGGGAATCATTTTTGGTGATTTAACCCCCAATTCCAACCCTTGATGCTGAGTGCCAAGCAGGGAGGTAATGGCTCCCAGTTTTTATAGTCTTTGGTATGACTCGGCCGGGGTTTGAACTCACAACCTACCGATCTCAGGGCGGACACTCTAACCACTTAGGCCACTGAGACATGAAACTGCTACATGAAATTGCCCAAAAAAAAGAGAAAAAGCCACCAAAATAGGAGCGCAAGACAAGAAGTAAAACCCTATACACATGAAAACAGCAAAAAAGTCCAAATAAGTCAGGGCGTGATGTGACAGGTGGTGACAGTACACCTACTTTGAGACAAGAGCTATAGTCATGCATGCTTGGTTATGCTTTAAAGTCATATCCAACAATTGCAATGACGACTTTTTACTGTTAACTGAGTTTCGTTTTTTAATGATTTCTGCTGGTGGTGTGCCTTCGCATTTTTTCAACGCAAAAAATGTGCATTGGCTCAAAAAAGGTTGAAAAACACTGCACTAGAGGGTGAAATTTGACATCATTATTAAGGGCGTCCAAACTTTTTTCCAGCAAGGCAAATAAAGCAAATTAGTGTGATATATAATAATATATCTTTTCATTCACTCATGTGGTTTTCTACACCAAAATTCATCTATTTATCTTATTATTATTATTCTCCAGATTTTGGCACGCTCTAACTTCCACATTTTTCACCCGATTCAAACCGTTCCAACTTCAAACTGTCGGGAATTCCCTTGACAAAATCCAAAAATTCCCAGAATTCCAGGTTTTTGGGGACATTTTTCCCATTCAAACTTAATTGGCTATTTTTAAAATTTCTACCATTTACACATTTTTCAACCTATTCAAACCATTCTGGAAATTCAAACTACCCTTTATCCAAGTTCCAAAAAATTCCAGGATTTTCCAGAATTCCTGCTTTTCCAAAGTCTTTTTTTCTGGCAACGACTCCTTCCACATTTTTCAATGCAAATTTTGGGGAAATTCCCATTGAAATCAATGGAACATCCTTCAAAGTTCCAAAACTCCCACATTTTTCATCTGATTCAAACTGTTCCAACTTCTAAATATTCAGCCTGTTTGGGAATTGTGCACTCTACTTCAACAATTCTAAAAAAAAAAGTTCCAGGATTTCCCATAATTCAAATTTTTTTCCTTAATTTTCCACATTCAAAATTAATTGGCCATTTTTTAAATTTCCACCATTTACACATTTTTCAACCGATTCAAACCATTCCACCTTCAACACATTCCACCATTCTGGACATTCAAACTACCCTTTATCTAAGTTAAAAAAATTCCAGGATTTTCCAGAATTCCTGCTTTTCCAAAGGTCCTTTTTTCTGGCGACTACTCCTTCCACATTTTTTCAACGCATTTCAACCGTTCCACCGTCCAAACATTCCTCTTAATCAGGACAAAAAACTAAGTTGTTTTTTGAACCTCGAAAAATTCCCTGTTTTCCAGAAATTCCATAATACCAATTCTCAATTCAACATGTTACTACTTCAACATTTCCCGACCGGTTTGAACAATTCCAACAGCAACCATTTTAACTCATTAAGACCATTCAAGTTTTTTACCATTTTAAAAAAAAATTCACGCTTTTCCTGAAGTTCCCAAATTTTTGGGAAATTCCCATTGAAATCAATGGAACATTCTTCAAAGTTCCACAACTCCCACATTTTTCATCAGATTCAAACTGTTCCAACTTCTAAATATTCAGCCTGTTTGGGAATTGTGTGCTCTACTTCAACAATTCTAAAAAAAAGTTCTGGAAATTCAAAGTACCCTTTATCCAAGTTCAAAAACATTCCAGGATTTTCCAGAATTCCTGCTTTTCCAAAGGCCCTTTTTTCTGGCGACGACTCCTTCCACATTTTTCCACACATTTCAACCGTCCAAACATTCCTCTTAATCAGGACAAAAAACTAAGTTGTTTTTTGAACTGGAAAAATTCCCGGTTTTCCAGTAATTCCAGGAATTCCGCAATACCAATTCTCAATTCAACATGTTACTACTTCAACATTTCCCGACCGGTTTGAACAATTCCAACAGCAACCATTTCAACTCATTAAGACCATTCAAGTTTTTAAATTCACGCTTTTCCCGAAGTTCCCAAATTGTTGGGAAATTCCCATTGAAATCAATGGAACATTCTTCAAAGTTCCACAACTCCCACATTTTTCATATGATTCAAACTGTTCCAACTTCTAAATATTCAGCCTGTTTGGGAATTGTGTGCTCTACTTCGACAATTCTAAAAAAAAGTTCCAGGATTTCCCATAATTCAAATTTTTTTCCTTCATTTTCCACATTCAAAATTAATTGGCCATTTTTTAAATTTCCACCATTTACACATTTTTCAACCGATTCAAACCATTCCACCTTCAACACATTCCACCATTCTGGACATTCAAACTACCCTTTATCCAAGTTAAAAGAATTCCAGGATTTTCCAGAATTACTGCTTTTCCAAAGCCCTTTTTTCTGGCGACTACTCCTTCCACATTTTTCAACGCATTTCAACCGTTCCACCGTCCAAACATTCCTCTTAATCAGGACAAAAAACAAAGTTGTTTTTTGAACCTCGAAAAATTCCCGGTTTTCCAGAAATTCCATAATACCAATTCTCAATTCAACATGTTACTACTTCAACATTTCCCGACCGGTTTGAACAATTCCAACACCAACCATTTCAACTCATTAAGACCATTCAAGTTTTTTTTTACCATCCATCCATCCATCCATTTTCTACCATTTTAAAAAAAAATCACGCTTTTCCCGAAGTTCCCAAAGTTTTGGGGAAATTCCGATTGAAATCAATGGAACATTCTTCAAAGTTACACAACTCCCACATTTTTCATCTGATTCAAACTGTTCCAACTTCTAAATATTCAGCCTGTTTGGGAATTGTGTGCTTTACTTCAACAATTCTAAAAAAAAGTTCCAGGATTTCCCATAATTCCTATTTTCTTTCTTCATTTTCCACATTCAAAATTAATTGGCCATTTTTTAAATTTCCACCATTTACACATTTTTCAACCGATTCAAACCATTCCACCTTCAACACATTCCACCATTCTGGAAATTCAAAGTACCCTTTATCCAAGTTCAAAAACATTCCAGGATTTTCCAGAATTCCTGTTTTTCCAAAGGCCCTTTTTTCTGGCGACGACTCCTTCCACATTTTTCCACGCATTTCAACCGTCCAAACATTCCTCTTAATCAGGACAAAAAACTACCGGTAAGTTGTTTTTTGAACTGGAAAAATTCCCGGTTTTCCAGTAATTCCAGGAATTCCGCAATACCAATTCTCATTTCAACATGTTACTACTTCAACATTTCCCGACCGATTTGAACAATTCCAACACCAACCATTTCAACTCATTAAGACCATTCAAGTTGTTTTGTTTACCATTTTCAAAAGAATTCACGCTTTTCCCGAAATTCCCAAATTTTTGGAGAAATTCCGATTGAAATCAATGGAACATTCTTCAAAATTACACAACTCCCACATTTTTCATCTGATTCAAACTGTTCCAACTTCTAAATATTCAGCCTGTTTGGGAATTGTGTGCTTTACTTCAACAATTCTAAAAAAAAGTTCCAGGATTTCCCATAATTCCTATTTTTTTTCTTCATTTTCCACATTCAAAATTAATTGGCCATTTTTTAAATTTCCACCATTTACACATTTTTCAACCGATTCAAACCATTCCACCTTCAACACATTCCACCATTCTGGAAATTCAAACTACCCTTTATCCATATTCAAAAACATTCCAGGATTTTCCAGAATTCCTGCTTTTCCAAAGGCCCCTTTTACTGGCGACGACTCCTTCCACATTTTTCCACGCATTTCAACCGTTCAACCGTCCAAACATTCCTCTTAATCAGGACAAAAAACTAAGTTGTTTTTTGAACTGGAAAAATTCCCGGTTTTCCAGTAATTCCAGGAATTCCGCAATACCAATTCTCAATTCAACATGTTACTACTTCAACATTTCCAGACCGATTTGAACAATTCCAACACCAACCATTTCAACTCATTAAGACCATTCAAGTTTTTTTTTTTACCATTTTCAAAAAAATTCACGCTTTTCCCGAAATTCCCAAATTTTGGGGGAAATTCCGATTGAAATCAATGGAACATTCTTCAAAGTTACACAACTCCCACATTTTTCATCTGATTCAAACTGTTCCAACTTCTAAATATTCAGTCTGTTTGGGAATTGTGTGCTTTACTTCAACAATTCTAAAAAAAAGTTCCAGGAGTACCCATAATTCCTATTTTTTTCTTCATTTTCCACATTCAAAATGAATTGGCCATTTTTTAAATTTCCACCATTTACACATTTTTCAACCGATTCAAACCATTCCACCCTCAACACATTCTGGAAATTTAAACTACTCTTTATCCAAGTTAAAAAAAATTCCAGGACTTTCCAGAATTCCTGCTTTTCCAAACCCCTTTTTTATGGCGACTACTCCTTCCACATTTTTCAACACATTTCAACCGTTCCACCGTCCAAACATTCCTCTTAATCAGGACAAAAAACTAAGTTGTTTTTTGAACCTCGAAAAATTCCCTGCTTTCCAGAAATTCTATAATACCAATTCTCAATTCAACATGTTACTACTTCAACATTTCCCGATCGATTTGAACAATTCCAACACCAACCATTTCAACTCATTAAGACCATTCAATTTTTTTTTTTACCATTTTCAAAAAAATTCACGCTTTTCCCGAAATTCCCAAATTTTGGGGGGAAATTCCCATTGAAATCAATGGAACATTCTTCAAAGTTACACAACTCCCACATTTTTCATCTGATTCAAACTGTTCCAACTTCTAAATATTCAGCCTCTTTGGGAATTGTGTGCTCTACTTCAACAATTCCAAAAAAAACCTTCCAGGATTTCCCATAATTCCTATTTTTTTTTCTTAATTTTCCACATTCAAAATGAATTGTCCATTCCCGCATTTTTCAACCTATTCAAACCATTCCAACATCAACACATTCAACTCATCCTGGACATTCAAACTAACACTTTCCCAAGTTCCAAACCAAATTCGTTTTTTCCTGGAAATTCAAACCCTTCAACAATCAAACCATACTACATTCTGTCAGCATTTCACTTCAACTTCAGCATTGGAGCATTCACACGCAATTCATTCAGGAATTGCCTCTTCTATTTAACAAATATTTTATTTTTGGAATATACTGAGGTCACTTCTGTCTCGGTCTCGCCAAACAATTAAGGCCACAATGTACTTGCCGAAGTTTGTCCTGCTCGCGACGTAGCCTCTCCTTTTCCGCCTGCTCGACTTGTGCCTTGAGGGCCTTCTCCCGCTCCTCCTTCTCGCGAGCGGCTCGCCGGAACTGCTCGAAGCTGTCGCTCGATGACTTGACGGCCGACAAGGGCGTGGACGTGGACTTTTGGGCCAGACTGGCCCATGAGCCCATGTTCTTCAGTTTCACATCCTGAGGGTGGGACATACAAACAATTGTAATAATGTACAAACAATTGTAATAACGAGAAATGTGTTTTCCCATTCATTAATAATATCAGTGCTGTCAAAAAATTAAAAATTAAAATGATCTGATCAACATATTTTCCGGCTACTTTTCTCTCAAGCTTTGAACCCTGCAGCTTATAAAACCGTGCGGCTAATTTATGGATTTTTTTTTTTCCCGCTAATGGCTATAAAGTTTTGTGTTCAACAAATAGTTTTCAAACAATACAGAAAAAAGGTTATTTTTTGTGCTATGGCGCCACCTTTTTGACGAGGTCACTCACAGGTGGTAGAGGTGAACGGCACCGTGTCCCCCCCCCCCTCTCAGTAAGCTGTGGAGTCCCCCAAGGCAGTGTATTAGGGCCTTTACTGTTCCTAATATATGTAAACGACATGTCATCAGCATGCGACTGTGAATTGTTCCTGTTTGCGGATGACTCGGCCCTGCTGCTATCCGGCAAGGACAAGTCACAGGTGGAAAAAACTCTGTAGAATTTTCACCTGGCTCGCTGACAGTAAGCTATCCATACAGTTAGGTAAAACGGAATCCATCCTATTTGGGTCCCACATCAACCTTAAGAAAGTCAGTGACTTCACTATTTAAGTGGATGACATTGTTATCACCAGGAAAGATGAGGTCACCTACCTAGGTTCCATTCTAGAGGCTAATCTTTCCTGTGATAAAATGGCAACCAAGGTAATCAAAAAGGTCAACCAACGAACAAGATTTCTCTACAGAATCTCCTCTCTGGTCAACAAAAGCACCTTGAAGATTCTAGCGGGAACTCTCATTCAACCCTTTTTCGATTACGCATGCACCTCCTGGTACCCTAGCACCTACAAAACCCTCAACTCTAGACTCCAAACATCCCAGAACAAGCTAGTCAGATTAGTTCTAGACCTCCACCCCAGATCACACCTCACTCCTACCCACTTCTCCAAAGTGGGCTGGCTCAGGGTGGAGGACAGAGTCAAACAACTTGCACTGAGCCTAGTCTATAAAATCCGCTACACCTCCCTGATACCGAAGTACATGTCAAACTACTTCCATAACGTAAATGACCGCCATAACCACAACACCAGGGGGAGCTCCACTAACCACGTTAAACCCAGATTCCGATCTAACAAAGGTCTTAACTCATTCTCCTTTTATGCCACATCAATATGGAATGCACTCCCAACAGGTGTAAAAGAAAGTGCATCTCTATCCTCCTTCAAAACCGCACTAAAAGAACACCTCCAGGCAACTACTACCCTAGACTAATACCCCCACCACATCCCACCACCCCGGATTGTAAATAATTAAATGTAAATAATCAAATGTATATACCGTATTTTTCGGACTATAAGTTGCAGTTTTTTTTCATAGTTTGGCCGGGCTCCAGTGCAACTTATATGTTTTTTTCTTTTTTTATTATGCATTTTTGGCGGGTGCGACTTAGACACCGAAAAATACGGTACTTGTTCTTATGCTTTCTGAGCTCACTATGTTCACTGCTCGCTGTACATATCCTACCAAGTCAGACCTACACTGTTACAATGTCCATTTCTCAGATGATATAATTGTTGATGACTGAAGTATGCTGATAGCAACCCATCCACGGTGCTGTGGGTTGAAAATGTACTTCCTGTTTTGTGCTTTGAACCGGAAGTATAACCGGCCATAGCACATCTGCTTAAAATGATTCTTCGTTCATCAGTCCAAGCAACATTTGTACGTTTTACAATATAACTAAAACAATTCATGCTTACTAAAACCGTCCCATGTGTGATGTGTGTAGAAGTGTTTTCATGCATATATGTATGTGCAATTGTAATGTCATCAAGCTGGTGTCGTTAGCCTTTAACCCCCAATTCCAACCCTTGATGCTGAGTGTCAAGCAGGGAGGTAATGGGTCCCATTTTTATAGTCTTTGGTAGGGATGTCCCGATCCGATATTTGGATCGGATCGGCTGCCGATATTTGCCAAAAATTGCGTATCGGCAAGGCATGGGAAAATGCCGATCCAGATCCAGTTTAAAAAAAAACTCCGGTCCGTGTTTTCCAACGCACCGATTTAAATAATACATTCCACTTTTCTGCTGCTCCGTAATTTCCGTTCCGCATTTTCCAGCACACCTTCAACACATCCACAGGTCTGTGAATTCTCACGCAGTTGCTTTTAGCTGCTGGCATTACACGACAGGCTCTTCTCACTCTTTCCTGTGTCTCCCTCTTACAGACAGCAAGCGCACCTTCTTACACACGTCACATACTGTCACGTCATACGTCACATACGTATACGTCCTCCCCGAGCAGAGAGGTAGCAGCATGGCTAATGTTAGCTGTGATGCTAGCGCAGCCGTGCGAGCAACGCTCCCTCTAAGGTGCGCGCCTGTGCAATTGCGCACTGTTTAAGCGTCCTCTGCGCATAGCAAATCTATGCCACGCACAAAATCAAATAAAAAAATAAGCGCATAACAATTTTCGACACACGGACACGACAGAGAAAACAGTTTTCGTCATCATTGTTCAAATATTGTGACGTCTGTCGAGACGCTTATCTCCATTCGGTGCCACACGTCCACACCATCAAAATGCTGAGGCAAAAATTTCCACATCAACACCGTATGAAAAAATTAGTGATTTTTTTAGTTGTGATTTCCTTCTCTGCATGAAAGTTTAAAAGTAGCATATATTAATGCAGTATGAAGAAGAATGTTTTAATGTAGACATGCAAGCCTTGAAAGAACATTTTGAAAATCAAGACTACATTTCCTGCAAATGGGTGCATTTCTACCCTATATTTTAACTTTAGATTTATTCTCATATCAAACTCTTTTGGCTGTCTTTTTGACACTTACATCCGGCGCCCCCCTCCACACCCCGGATTATAAATAATGTAAATAATTCAATGTGATTATCTTGTGTGATGACTGTATTATGATGATAGTATATATCTGATAGTATATATCTGTATCATGAATCAATTTAAGTGGACCCCGACTTAAGTTGAAAAACTTATTGTGGTGTTACCATTTAGTGGTCAATTGTACGGAATATGTACTTCACTGTGCAACCTACTAATAAAAGTCTCAATCAATCAATCAAAACACATAGAATCATCATACTGCTGTGATTATATGCATCAAGTGTTCATTCAAGGCTAAGGCAAAATATCGAGATATATATGGTGTATCGCAATATGGCCTTAAAATATCGCAATATTAAAAAAAGGCCATATCGCCCAGCCCTAGTTTCAATGATGCCATTTCTGTTTGTCATGTATAATTTTGTCTATTTTGTGTTTATCCTTGAATAAACAGGTCAGTTTCTTGTTACCAACCATTGTGTATTATTCAAACTCCCCTAATTCAGCTGGCTAGTTGTTATCAAGTGTACTAAAACCCTTTTCAACATGATTCTGACAACTAAGTAGGCTAAATAACTTTAAACTTTAATACATGCTCGGATAGGCCAGTATCTGTCAGTATCGGTATCGGTATCGGATCGGAAGTGCAAAAACAATATCGGTATCGGAAGTGCAAAAACCTGGATCGGGACATCCCTAGTCTTTGGTATGACTCGGCCAGGGTTTGAACTCACAACCTACCGATCTCAGGGCGGACACTCCAACCACAAGGCCACTGAGTAGTGTAAAGTTCTAACTTATATCTGTTAGGAAACTCGCTATGGAAGCACTAAAAACTACAACAAAACCACAAGGAAGTGTTTTAAAGGTAAAAAAAAAAAAAAGAAGTCATAATATAACCCATTTAAACACTGCTTTTTACCTTTTTGGGTGCGACGGGCGCCTTAGATTCCTGCTTGAACTTCTCCTTCTCTTGCAGGGAGGGCTGTGGTCCGCTGGGCTCAGAGGAGCGGATGACGGGACGAGAGCTGTCCGTTGACTTCACATCTGCTCAACACAAGTGTGCACAAACAACAACAAAAATGTCAATAAAAGTGATGCTTTTTGAAGAAAGACACACGGGGTTGGGGCTTACCATGTCTTTGTTGCTTACTCTGCTGGATGAGAGCCGGCTTGCTGTCGGGATGCTTTAGATGCTCTGGCCTCAAGGCGGGGTTGAATGGCTCTCCTCTAATCACCGCTGACGGAGGAGGCTTGTCCTCTTTGAGTCCTCCTTGGCTCCCAGGAGCCCTTTGCTGTATTGCCATTAAAAAAAAAACCAGTCATCCTCTTGCTTACATTGTAAATGATTCGCCGATCAATGCGGTCTCTCACTTTCTTGGGCTGCATATGGTGAGGGGGAGACTTGCGGGACACTGGAGGGTACTGAGGAAGTTGCGGGGAATGCATCATGAGCGGAGACGGGTTATCCCTCATGTGACCTGTGCACATAAGGACACATAATAAATATGGCGTTTTAAAATCGTGTTTTTTTTCATCTTCGTCTTTTTAGCAAAGGTAAAACCGTTTTTATTCTTTTAACCTTTTTGAACAAGTCGTGCATGCTTTTATTTCAAGTGGCCTGGACTACTGCAATGCACTTTATGCTGGCATTAGCCAAAAAGCTCTCTCCCGGTTGCAGTTAGTCCAGAACGGGGCAGCACGACTTTTAACAGGGGCCAGGAAACGCGAGCATATACTACCCCAATTCTTGAGACTTTGCACTGGCTTCCTGTTCATTTTAGAATTGATTTTAAAATCTTCACTGCAAAAAGTCAGTGTTCAAAAACAAGAAAAAAAATACAAAAATTAGGGGTATTTTATTTTTAACTAAGCAAAATTATCTGCCAACAGAAGAAGAAAATTTGGACTTTCCAAAACAAGCAACATTAGCTAACCTCAATGAACCCAAAAAATACCTTAAAATAAGTATATTCTCAGTAATAACAAGTGTACTTTTCTTGGTAGAAAAATAATATGAGACCTTTTTGCTCAATATGTTGAAAAATATTCTTAAATGAAGTAAATGCTAGTGCCATTATCTTGACATAATGATATGCGCTCGGCATCATGATTTTTTTTTTTAATGCTTGAAGTAAGAAATTATTACTTTAAAAAAGTAGTTTTATACTTGTGAGTGTTGATGACACAGCTTTGCAACAGTTGATATTCTAGTTTCATACCTGCCAACTTTTGAAATCAGAAAAACCTAGTAGCCAGGGTCCAGGGGCAAAGTCCTGGTGGGGGGTTACTTCGCCCCCCGACGCAAAATGATTATTAGCATTCAGACAGGTTAAAATGTTGCTAAAACCATCACTTTTCTATCAGTCACAGTGACTTTTCAAAACAAAAATATTACAGCAAAAATCATATGGGTTGATTGACATGTTTATTCTGTAAGCTAACTTCAATAGTTTGAAATTATTTTGACAGTTAATGCCAGTTATCCTGTCAACCTTTCACAAGACTTCAATTTGTTAATTGAAAGTATAAACAGTATAAACAACTTTTACAGTAAACAAATGGTAAAACAGTACTAAACAATTCCATTAAAAAAAAAATTGGTGTCATTATTAACTTTCTGTCCAAGCTTGTATAATCTACTGCCTTGTTCAATTGTAAAAAATATTCTGTGCCTAAAATTCACATTTCTATCACAAATTTCATACTGTAAACATGGTAAGCTAACTTCATTAAAATTAATAGTCCTGTCAATAGCATGGAATTACAATTCAAATGTAGTTTTTTTGTAAGCCTTTCAAAAGAATTCAAAATATGAAAAATTAATGAAAATTAATTTAAGCCATCAGACACTTGAAAAGTGGCACATCACATCTCTAATGTAATCATTTTAACTTTTCAACAGAAATAGCACTGCAAAAATATTAAGGACATACTTCTGTATTTTGGTAGTTATGCTGTCAACATTTAACAAGATTTCTTCAACTTGGACTTGAAAGCATAAATAGTATAAACACTTTTAACAGTATAACAGTACTAAGCAATTCCAATAGATAACATTGGTGTCATTACCTTTTTGTTTGCTCAATTATTGCCTCCGTAAATAAAACTTCGGCATTTATCACATCCAAAGAATCTGTTTGGGCGACGAAAAACGTTGAAAGTTTTCCACTTGTATCGCTAGCAACGGCATTAGACTTGTGTTTTTTTGTCCCAACGTGGTCTTTTACATCGCTAATTCTTCCGTGTCCGATCGAAAAATCTTGTCTGCACAAGGTGCAATTCGCGTAGTTTTCACCCTTTTTGGAACGGATAATTATTCCCGGATAGGCTTTTGGATATTCTTCACGGAATGACTGCAGTTTTCTTTTCGGTTTAAGACTCATATGCGATTTTTCTCCGGCTGATTCCATGATCGTTCGCTCGTTTGGAAACAATGGCCTCGTGCTTGGCAGCGGTGCTATAAATAGCCTCGCGCATGGCATTCGGAATGGCTCGATAGGAAGTTACGGGAAGCAGTGTCGATTGTCATTGTTGTTACGCGATTTCGTGAATAAAACTTAAAAACAATTATTTTTTTTTAATTAATGAAAAACCGTATTTTTTATCACTGCAACCATAACCCGGAATAGGTTGATGAAAACCGTACTAATTACGGGAAAACCGGAGTAGTTGGCAGGTATGTTCTAGTTTCAAGCATGTTTTACTCAATATAGGTCATCAAATGTCAGCAACAAGCTGTAATATCTTACTGAGATCATTTAGGACCAAAACCCTTAAAACAAGTAAAACACTAACATAAAATCTGCTTAGTGAGAAGAATTATCTTATCAGACAGAAAATAAGCAAATATCACCCTTATTTGAGATATTTCATCTTACTTAGATTTCAGTTTTTGCAGTGTTGCTGTTTGCTTTTAAAGCTTTGCGTGGACTGGCACCTCAGTATATCTCGGACCTCATCCAAATTTACACTCCTGCGCACGCTCTGAGGTCCGAGAGCCAGCTCCAGCTCGTGGTGCCCAAGACCAGACTTAAAACTAGGGGAGACAGGGGCCTTCTCTGTGGTCGGCCCTAAGCTCTGGTACACTCTGCCCCTCCATGGTCCAACTGCTCCTACAGTGGAGTGTTTTAAGTCTCGTCTTAAGACCCACCTTTATTTTCTGGCTTTTTAACACTTGTGTGGTCTTCTGTGTTTTTAAATTTAGACTTTTATTTATTGTTTTAATTGGTTTTACCCTTTAAAATTGTTTTTAATCATATTTATTTTTAAATTGTTTTTATATTTATTTATTTTTTGTTTTTAATCAGCCATTGGTAGGGGTGTAACGGTACGTGTATTTGTATTGAACCGTTTCGGTACGGGGGGTTCCGGTTCGGTTCGGAGGTGTACCGAACGAGTTTCCACACGGACATATTAAGTAGCGTAACGCACGTTGTGTAAACAATGCATAACACACAGCATGCTAGAAGCTAACGGGCTACGATAAACTGACCATACGTCCTCTTTTCACCGGACATGTCCTCTTTTGCGGAGCTGTCAGGGCGGAGTTTCTTAAATGCCTCAAATGTCCGGCATTTTGAGTTAGGGTTGCGCGCATTTTCAATGTACGTTCAGGGTTAAGAAGGGGTTAAAAACAAAACAAACTGTGCGCACAGCACCATTGGTGAGGGAGGGGCAGAGACAGAGAGAGAGAGAGAGTTATGATAAACGCGCATGCGTCGCCAGGCTCTGCTTTTTATCCATAGATTTATCAGATTTAATTTTTTATTATCTATAGCAGGGGTGTCAAAAGTGTGCCCCGGAGGCCATTTGCGGCCCACAGCTAATGTTTTAAAGGCCCACGGCACATTCTAAAAATACTATTAAAATAAACAAAAACATAACAAAAGTGAAATAAAAAAGCTTATAGGTTAAATGTAATTTAGAAAAAGTTGCATTGTTGACTAATAAAACAAAGCTGTTTTTTTTTCTTTCAAACTGTCATTGCTCAAAACATAATATTGAATCAAAATCAATGTTATTATGAATTATTGACCTATCCAAGGTTCCCATTACTTCACATCAAATATTCCACTAAGAAAAATATTTTTGGTGGAAGATTTTGCAAATTTGGTAAATAAATAACCCAAAAATGTGTATTTTGTTGTTTTCTTACTGTACCGAAAATTAACCGAACCGTGACCTCTAAACCGAGGTACGTACCGAACCGAAATTTTTGTGTACCGTTACACCCCTAGTTTTACCCTTTAAAGGGGAACATTATCACAGTTTCAGAATGGCTAAAACCATAAAAAATCAGTTCTCAGTGGCTTATTATATTTTTCGAAGATTTTTTCAAAATTTTACCCATCACGCAATATCCCTAAAAAAAGCTTCAAAGTGCCTGATTTTAACCATCGTTATAAACACACGTCCATTTTCCTGTGACGTCACATAGTGAAGCCAACACAAACAAACATGGCGGAAAGAACAGCAAGCTATAGCGACATTAGCTCGGATTCAGACTCGGATTTCAGCGGCTTAAGCAATTCAACAGATTACGAATGTATTGAAACGGATGGTTGTAGTGTGGAGGCAGGTAGCGAAAACGAAATTGAAGAAGAAACTGAAGCTATTGAGCCATATCGGTTTGAACCGTATGCAAGCGAAACCGACGAAAACGACACGACAGCCAGCGACACGGGAGAAAGCGAGGACGAATTCGGCGATCGCCTTCTAACCAACGATTGGTATGTGTTTGTTTGGCATTAAAGGAAACTAACAACTATGAACTAGGTTTACAGCATATGAAATACATTTGGCAACAACATGCACTTTGAGAGTGCAGACAGCCCAATTTTCATCAATTAAAATATTCTGTAGACATACCCTCATCCGCACTCTTTTCCTGAAAGCTGTTCTGTTCAGTTTTGGAGTTGATGTCAGCAGGCCAGGGAAGCTAGGGTCGATAGGGGGTTTAGCTCGCTCGTCTGCGGGAACAAACTGCCGCCATTGCTTGCCGTGCTACCGATGTCCTTTGTCCCTGAATTGCTCACACACTCCGGCAGATTCAATGGGGGTCTGGCGGCAGATTTCTTTGACTTTATGGTTGGAAATGCATCTGCTTTGAGTGTCGCAGGATATCCACACATTCTTGCCATCTCTGTCGTAGCATAGCTTTCGTCGGTAAAGTGTGCGGAACAAACGTCCAATTTCTTGCCACTTTCGCATCTTTGGGCCACTGGTGCAACTTGAATCCGTCCCTGTTCGTGTTGTTACACCCTCCGACAACACACCGACGAGGCATGATGTCTCCAAGGTACGGAAAACAGTCGGAAAAAACGGAAAATAACAGAGCTGATTTGAGTCGGTCTTTGAGAAAATTGTGGATTGCTTCCCGATGTGACGTCATCGCTCCGAGAGCGAATATTAGAAAGGCGTTTAATTCGCCAAAATTCACCCATTTAGAGTTCGGAAATCGGTTAAAAAAATATATGGTCCATTTTCTGCAACATCAAGGTATATATTGACGCTTACATAGGTCTGGTGATAATGTTCCCCTTTAAAATCGTTTTTAATCGTACTTATTTTTATATTGGTTTTATATTTATTTATTTTTTGTTTTTATTCAGTCATTGGTGGAGCTGAGGATAATATTTGAATATTGTTTTTAATATTGTTGTGCAGCACTTTGGAAACATTTGTGTTGTTTAAATGTGATTGGATGGTCCCATCCTAATCCCGAAGGTTGTCTTGCCGACTCACCTGTGAGGAAAGGGTCCGGCTTGGCCGGGTGAGGGGACAGCTGCTCTGGGGGCTGCTGCTGCAGGATCTGCTGTGCTTTGCTGCTGGGCATGGCCACCTTGTGCGGCGGCCCCTGAGGCTGACCGATGAGCGCGGGAACCTGCTGGTAGCTCAGCTGCTGTTGTTGCGGGTGCTGCTGAGGCTGACTATGTGGCAGGTGGCGCTGGCCCTGGTGGAGGGACAGCTGCTGAGGGGGGGCTACCGGAGCCTGCATCTGGATTGGAAGCTGAGGAGTGGGCAGTGCATTTTGGGAAGAGAGGAGAGGCGGGGCCTGGACTGACTGCAGCAGAGACGACTGTCCTGTCTGCTGCTGCTGCTGCTGCTGCTGACGAGCCTGCGCCTGGAGCGCCTGCATGGGCTGACGGGCTTGCTGGAACTGCTGCAGGTACAATTGCACTTGGTTCATAGGCGTTGCGGATCCCGAGTCTTCGTCGTCCTCCAGCAGCATCTGGGGAGGCTGGGAAGACAACAAGCCCTGGGGCGTGAGTGTCGGCGGGGACATGGGCCTCTGGTGCATGGGCTGAGGAGGGTGCAGGATCTGCATGGGGAGCTGATGCGGTGCAGATGCCGACTGGGGCTGGAGCTGCTGATGTTGCTGCAACGAGGGCTGCTGCTGCGGCTGCTGCTGCTGCTGCTGCTGCAATGTTGGCTGCTGCTGCAACACTGGCTGCTGCTGGGGAGGTGCTGCTTGCTGCTGAGGGGCTTTGGGGTGAAGAGGTGCTGCCTTGTGACTGGGTCGAGAGGGCTGCTGAGGCAGGGAACTGTGCAAGGCTAGACCAGGGGAAAACAACACATATATTAAAATATGCTACCAAGTAGGGTTGCGTGATATAGATGATATGTAGAGATGTCCGATAATATCGGGCTGCCGATATTATCGGCCGATAAATGCTTTAAAATGTAATATCAGAAATGATCAGTATCGGTTTCAAAAAGTAAAATTTAGGACTTTTTAAAACGCCGCTGTGTACATGTACAGAGCGCCAATAAACCTTAAAGGCACAGCCTTTGCGTGGCATACTTGGTCAATAGCCATACAGGTCACACTGAGGGTAGCCGTATAAACAACTTTAACACTGTCACAAATATGCGCCACACTGTGAACCCACACCAAACAAAAATGACAAACACATTTCGGGAGAACATCCGCACTGTAACACAACATAAACACAACAGAACAAATACCCAGAACCCCTTGCAGCACTAACTCTTCCGGGACGGTACAATATACACCCCCCCCCACCTCAATCCCGCCCACCGCAACCTCCTCATGCTCTCTCAGGGACCGCATGTCCCAAATTCCAAGCTGCTGTTTTGAGGCATGTTAAAAAAAATAATGCACTTTGTGACTTCAATAATAAATATGGCAGTGCCATGTTGGCATTTTTTTTCCATAACTTGAGATGATTTATTTTGGAAAACCTTGTTACATTGTTTAATGCATCCAGCGGCGCATCACAACAAAATTAGGCATAATAATGTGTTAATTCCACGACTGTATATATCGGTATCGGTAATTAAGAGTTGGACAATATCGGAATATCGGCAAAAAAGCCATTATCGGACATCTCTAGTCGATAGATCGCTATTTTTTTCATTATCACAGAAACGTTTTTTTGTCGTTTTTGTCATTGTTTACAAACTCAGGAAATAAGAGACAATGTTTTATTATTATGTTGCATTATGCAATGATGTTGTTTACTATACATTTTCATTTTGTTTGTTTATTTTAATTCATTCAAGGTCAAACAAAAAAAAAATCAACCTAATAAATCATGAACTTAGAAGACTCAACTTAGAAGAATATTTTAGATTTTTTCTTCTATATTCATAACATACTGTACATATTTCATAACATACAACAAAATAACTAAACATGGAAACAATAATTTACTCCATATCATCTTTTTATCATCATAATTTTTACATTTTTTTTTCAAACACAGTAATTTACATTGTTTTGTGTCACTGTTAAGATAACACATTTGACTGAAATGCTTCTTTCCATTGTCCCTGTTTTGTATTTAATAAAAGAGAAGATTTGATTATTTCATTGATAGTGTTTCATTCTCTTTTTTTGTCTTACTGTAATTGTGAAAAAAAAATTGGAATCATTCAATAATCCTAAAAACATTTTCAGCATCAACACTGGTATGGCCCAGGGGTCGGCAACTTTTACCAGTCAAAGAGCCATTTTGACCAGTTTCACAAATTATAGAAAACGATGGGAGCCGCAAAATTTTTTTGAAATTTAAAATGAAAAAGCACTGCATACAATTTTTTTTGTTGCTTTGTGCTATGTATAACCAGGGGTCTCAGACACGCTGCCCACACCTTTATGTGGAATTTGAAAGCTGGTGCGGCACGCGGGTTTTAAATGAATGGCGCTTGTCAGCGTCATGCGTGCCGTGATGGTACAGCATATAGCACCCACTACAATTAGCGTGCCTGATGAGCCACACGTTGTATGGGGCTTACGCTTGCTCACGTCGGTGACAGCAAGGCATACTTGGTCAACAACCACACAGGTCACACTGACGGTGGCGGTATAAAAAAAAACTCTTACTAATAATGCGCCACACTGTGAACCCACACCAAACAAGAATGACAAACACATTTAGGGAGAACATCTGCACCGTAACACAACATAAACACAACAGGACAAATACCCAGAATCCCATGCAGCCCTAACTCTTCCGGGATACATTATACACCCCCCCCACCAAACCCCGCCCACCTCAACCGACGCACAGAGAGAGGGGGGGGGGGGGGGGGGGGGGGTTGGTGGTAGCAGGGGTGTATAATGTAGCCCGGAAGAGTCAGGGCTGCATGGGATTCTGGGTGTTTGTTCTGTTGTGTTAAGGTGCAGATGTTCTCCCGAAATGTGTTTTGTCATTCTTGTTTGGTTTTGGTTCAAAGTGTGGCGCATTATTAGTAAGAGTGTTAAAGTTGTTTTATATGACCACCGTCAGTGTAACCTGTGTGGCTGTTGACCAAGTATGCTTGCTGTCACGTACGTGTGCAAGCAGAAAATGTATATTGTATAACAAGTGTTGGGCTGGCACGCTGTTAATACAGATTGTAGAGGGCGCCAAATGTTGTACCATCATGGCACGCCCTTATTATAGCCATAAGGGTGAAAATCGGAGAATATTAATCCCGGGAATTTTCTGTGAGAGGCACTGAAATCCGGAAGTCTCACGGGAAAATTGGGGGGTTCAGCAAGTAATCAGAGTGATCAAAGAGCCGCATGCGGCTCCAGAGCCGCGGGTTGCCGACCCCTGGTATGGCCAATACCGCCCCGTAACTATTTAGTATTGGATCGATACCAAGCTATTATTAATAATATCACCCAAAACTAAAGTGTCAAACTACATTTTAACAGAAGTGTATATAGAACTGCATTACAACAGAAAGTAACCAGATATCAACAGGAAGTCATCAAGTAGATTAATAATGAAATGAGGCAATATGTTACCTCATACGTCAGCAGTTATATTAGGGGCTTTTGTAACTTGTTTTGAAATTATTCTACTGTGTTATCATTTATTATGCCAGATAAGATATCATGATAGTTATTGTTATCGCAAGAGGCTGCAACATAGGATATATTGTAATATAAATTTTAGGCCCTATTGCCCATCTTTACTGCCTTGTAGAGATGACGTACGCCCGCTTTAGAGGCAAACCTACCTGGAGATGGCAGAATAGGATGTTGGTTGAGAAAGGGATGTGTGTCCGGTGACACTGGCCCAGCAGGGTTAGCGCTGAGCTGAGGAGGCGCCGGGGATGCGGAGTTGCCCGTGTGGTGGGAAAGATGCATTAAGGGCTGTCCAAAAGAAGGCAGAGAATCAAAGCTGTTTTCCAAAGTCTGGGAAGACTCCAGGGCAGTGACGGGCGGGGCCATATAGTCCACAGGCGGTGGTTGATGCTGCCTAATCTGAGACTGAAAAGCTGCAGCTTGGGGATGAAGCACAGGCAGAGCTGGAGCACCCTGCATGTGAGAATGCGTCTTCTTCTCCTTAACAGACTGGGCCTTCTTCTTTTGCTGCTTTACAATCCCTAAAAATTTGGACACAATTGTTATTTATTTTTACATTCTCCCGAGGGGTGTAACGGTACTTGTATTTGTATTGAACCGCTTCGGTACGGGGGTTTCGGTTTGGTTCGGAGGTGTACCGAACGAGTTTCCACACGAACAAACTAAGTAGCCGCCTCCGCTTCCTTTTGCCTCTGTCTCTGTCAGTCCTCTACACAGCACCCAGCATTGTCCCACCCACACAACCATCTGATTGGTTACAAACAGTGTTGGTAACAGCCAATCAGCAGTGCGTATTCAGAGCGCATGTAGTCAGTGCTTAGCAGGTAATCATCAGGCAGCGGACTCTCCCCAAATTATAATAAACACCTCCCAGTCAACTACTAGTAACATCACTATGAGCCCGTTGACCTTCTAGAAACACAAAAGGCAGCTCAGCTCGCTCGCAGTCCTGGCTTGAGGTGAAGGCTAATTCGCTTTTAGCGTAACGTTAGCTCATTTTGCGGTGTGTGTGTGTTACGGACAGCAAAGCCCTGTCTGTCGGTTATTTCACTTTACCTTTTTCTGTGTTGATTGAGCTGTGTTGAAGCAGCAAAAAAGGACATTATGTTAAATGAAGAGTTTCTGTCTCTGATAGTTGATATAATAATGTAACTGCATCATTAAGCCTCCATGAACTCCGTGGTGTTCAGGGATGAATAGTCTCTCCTATTGCACCATTTTTTCAGCTATAGTTTTTTTTTCTTTTTTTTTTTTTCTTTAGTTTATTTGGAACATGAACACACTTACATCATAATACATCACACAATTTCATATCATTTCATTTTACATCATGCCCGAAAAGGAGTAGGAAGAAGCAAAGCTTATTTGATCCTACCCCTTTCCCACTTCAAAGCGTTTACAAATATATAGAATCATTTACTGACCTTTTTATATAATAAAATAACATATATGAATTAGTATACAACAGTTTTGTAATATGTAATTAATTAATTAATTCAGTCATTATTAACATACTTAGATGAAGAAGATCTTATTTTCAATAACGTTGAAAGTATTTCTCATAATTCTTCTTTTTTGTACGCTGTAAGCACTATTATTTTGAACAACCTCTTAAACTGGATCATATCAGTACAATTTTTAACTTCTTTACTTAATCCATTCCATAATTTAATTCCACATACTGATATGCTAAAAGTTCTAAGTGTTGTACGTACATATAAATGTTTTAAATTATTTTTTCCTCTAAGGTTATATTTCTCCTCTTTAGTTACATTAATCATTAGTAATGCAGCAGCTTAGTTTTGAATGGCAGGGTCCCTGCTATCACATGTTGATAAAAATATAACATTTACATAATAAAAATCAACTAGAGGTTTCCCAAATGCTGTAATAAATTAAGCATGATGAGTTGACTTGAAACTGTTTAATGTTGCACTTTTTATATGTAGAAGAAAAGTTTTGTCATTTTTATTTAATCTGAGCGACAACTTGAGGCAGTTTAATGTGGATTAACGTGGGCAGAATTATTATAGTGTTCCCAATGTAAAAAGGATAAAGCCATTGTTTTAACATTGGGAACACTATAATAATAATAATATATCCGGAAGCATTTAAAAAAAAAAAATGTATCTCCTTAAAAACATGTAGTAAAAATGCATATCCTTTGAAAATGTGTCTAATAATAGCCACAAACTGGAGGATACGTTTATAATCAGGATACAATAAAAAATAAAAAAAAAGGTTTTATGGAATAATAAATGAACATCATACGAGAAATGCAAATTATTTATGTGTTTGGAAATGAATGACTGATTTAAACATTTTAGAAAAAGACACGTCATGGAGTGATGATTGGAAAAAGGCAAATAAGCCCTACATATTAAATATTAAAAATAGACTGAGTCAACTAAACATCTTGAATAGATTGTAAATAACCCAAAAATGTATATTTTGTTGTTTTCTTACTGTACCGAAAATGAACCGAACCGGGACCTCTAAACCGAGGTACGTACCGAACCGACATTTTTGTGTACCGTTACACCCCTAATTCTCCCTCATTTATCTAAAGGAATTTAACCGGCCTAATGCGTAGCGACTCACCTGGAGCCTCTGTTTCGCTCTCGGAGCTGGAGCCGCTGCTATCTGAAGAAGATCCAATCTTTTTGGTGGAAGCCATGGATTCCAAAGACTTTTCCGCTGCAAGACAGTCAAGTCATGTCAACACAAAGTCTCTGCAACGCAACAACTCACTCACGCAGTAACCCCCTAGAGGCTGACCTCCACCCTTCTTCTTCTTCCGAAGACACGTGGACACGTATCTCTCCAGCTCCCGCAGCGTCGACGGCTTGAGCGTTTCAAAGTCAATCTCGATCTCGTCGGGGTTGGAGTTCTTGAGCGAGGGCTCTCTGGACTGGATGATATGCACCACACGGCCGAGTTTGTCACCGGGAAGCTTGTTGATGTCCAGGCTGAGCTGCCTCTTCTCTTCGTACGTCATAGGCTTGCACTTTTCCCCTGAAGCCAGGGTTGCCAGATCATCCTCTAGGCTAAGAACAGGTGGCAGGTTGGAGGGTTGGCTGTTTTTCATGCCCTCTTTTTTACTGTCAATACAACAGAACAGCGTTTAGGAGGCTGGATCAGAAGGTTCAGGAATAATACACATTTACATCAATATATTATCATAGATTCCCTAGAATTTTCAAGTAAATATGTCTTCAGACTAGGGTTGTACGGCATACTTGCCAACCTTGAGACCTCCGATTTCGGGAGGTGGGGGGTGGGGGCGTGGTCGGGGGTGGGGCGGGGCGTAGTTGGGGGCGTGGTTAAGAAGGGAGGAGTATATTGACAGCTAGTCACCAAGTCAAGTATTTCATACATATTATATATACAGTATATATATATATATATATATATATAAAAATATATATATATATCCTGAAAATATGCAAACAAAACTGTGTTTAGATAATTGATACTTCAAACTTGCATAAATAAATATTAAGGAATATAACATAACTTGGCTTCTGAGAGTTTCAAAATGTAATGAATAAAATGCTAAAGTTGTTGATAAACAAGCAATTATTTTAATAATTAAATATCCATCCATCCATCCATTTGCTACCGCTTATTCCCTTCGGGGTCGCGGGGGGCGCTGGAGCCTATCTCAGCTACAATCGGGCGGAAGGCGGGGTACACCCACCTATGGTCATTTTAAATGAATTATTATGATAATTTAAAATCAATTATTTAAAATATGTTAATTTTAATGTATAATTCTATGGCTGGATGTAATAAGGAGTCACGAAAAAATACAAATAAAAATACAATTAATTTTGATGTTTTTAGCAAAATATAGTAAAAATGTATTTAGTTTTTTTTTTTTTTTAATTAATAAATATATTTATTTTTAGGTAAAATAAACATAATAATACAATTTATCTCTAGTCTGGATGATTTAGTTCTTGTCACCCTGTTGTCCTCCCGTCATGAAAAAAGGCTGTCCTCACTCAGGTCCGCATGGAGCTGGAGGGGGCGTGGCTTCCAGCTCCGGCTGAAAATCGGGAGATTTTCGGGAGAATATTTGTCCCGGGAGTTTTTTGGGAGAGGCGCTGAATTTCGGGAGTCTCCCGGAAAATTCGGGAGGGTTGGCAAGTATGTTGTACGGTATACCGGTATTGGTATAGTACCGCGAAACTAATGAATCATATTCAGTACTATACCGGCTCTAAAAAGTACCGGTCCGCCAACCCCCCCCCCACTAATCCTCGCCTCCATAGCGACGAATAAAGTGAGTTTCTTACAAGCATCATCCCTGCAGGACGAGCAATAGCTAAACATGCTTCACTACATATCGCTAATGACGCCGTTCCTGAATGTAAACAAATGCCATGGGTGGATCTACACCTGACAGCCACTGTAATGATACCAAGTACAGGAGCGTATAGTCCAGGGGTCGGCAACCCGCGGCTCCGGAGCCGCATGCGGCTCTTTGATCACTCTGATGCGGCTCAGCAGCTTACTTGCTGAACCCCCCAATTTTCCCGTGAGACTTCCGGATTTCAGTGCCTCTCGCAGAAAACTCCCGGGATTAATATTCACCGATTTTCACCCTTACGGTTATAATAAGGGCGTGCCATGATGGTACAACATTTGGCGCCCCCTACAATCTGTATTAACAGCGTGCCAGCCCAACACTTGTTATACAATATACATCTTCTGCTTGCACACGTACGTGACAGCAAGGCATACTTGGTCAACAGTCACACAGGTTACCATGACGGTGGTCATATAAAACAACTTTAACACTCTTACTAATAATGCGCCACACTTTGAACCAAAACCAAACAAGAATGACAAACACATTTCGGGAGAACATCTGCACCTTAACACAACATAAACACAACAGAACAAACACCCAGAATCCCATGCAGCCCTGACTCTTCCAGGCTACATTATACACCCCTGCTACCACCAAACCCCGCCCCCACCCCAAGCCTGCTCCCTCACACATCAACCCCCCCCCCTGTGCGTCGGTTGAGTAGGGCGGGGTTTGGTAGCAGGGGTGTATAATGTAGCCCGGAAGAGTTAGGGCTGCATGGGATTCTGGGTATTTGTCCTGTTGTGTTTATGTTGTGTTACGGTGCAGATGTTCTCCCGAAATGTGTTTGTCATTCTTGTTTGGTGTGGGTTCACAGTGTGGCGCATTATTAGTAAGAGTGTTAAAGTTTTTTTTATACCGCCACCGTCAGTGTTACCTGTGTGGTTGTTGAGTAAGTATGCCTTGCTGTCACCTACGGGAGCATGCGGAAGCCCCATTCAACATGTGGCTGATCAGGCACGCTGGTTGTAGTGGGCGCTATATGCTGTATCATCACGATACACATGACGCTGACAACCGCTATTCAATTATAACCCGCGTGCCGCACCAGCTTAAAAATTCCATAAAAGGTGTGGGCAGCGTGTCTGAGACCCCTGGTTTGCACAAAGCAAAAAAAACAACTTTGCATGCAGTGTTATTTCATTAAAAAATTTTGCGGCTCCCATTGTTTTCTATAATTTGTGAAACTGGTCAAAATGGCTCTTTGACTGGTAAAGGTTGCCGACCCCTGGACTAGACGTATAAGATTTCATGGGATTTAGCGATTAGGAGTGACAGATTGTTTGGTAAACCTATAGCATGTTCTATATGTTATAGTTATTTGAATGAATATGTTACGTTAACATACGAGGCACGTTCTCAGTTTGTTATTTATGCCTCATATAACGTACACTTATTCAGCCTGTTGTTTACTATTCTTTATTTATTTTAAATTGCTTTTCAAATGTCTATTCTTGGTGTTGGCTTTTATCAAATACATTTCCCGAAAAAAATGCGACTTATACTCCAGTGCGACTTATATATGTTCTTTTCCTTCTTTATTATGCATTTTCGGCCGGTGCAACTTATACTCCGGAGCGACTTATAATATAAAAAATACGGTACAATACAAGTACGTATTGTACTTGTATTTTAAATTGCTTATCATTATATCCTGTGTAATTTTAATGGTGGATGTTAAATGCGCCACAAAAGGACTACAGATGGAAATTAGCAAGGTGCTAAATCTGGTGCAGCCATCTTCTTAATGTAACTGCTCATTGTCCTTCAAATAAACAAATACAAACAAACAAACAAACCTGGATTTCTTCTTAAGAAGCTCCTTGTTGTTGGTACTGGACTTGGACCTTTTGGACAACTGCGAAACAGGGATCGCATCCTGGATCTCGTCAAGGATGCCCACTTTCTTCTTGTGTTTGTCTTTCTTCTTCTCTTTCTTTTCTTTCTCTTTTCTCTTTGGTTTGCTGGCCTGAGGCTGCGACAGGGCGGCCAGCTGCTCGTGGACAGCCTTCAGCTGCACCGGGACAAGGGGGAGCAAACGTCTTAGCACGAGCAAGGACTTGAAAGGCAAATCTATAGACACACTTGTTTTGTTTTTCTTTGCTCTATGCTTTTTTAACCTGTAAAGCACTTTGGTTCAATTTAAAAGTTGTCGTAAACGTGCTATATACAAACCCCGTTTCCATATGAGTTGGGAAATTGTGTTAGATGTAAATATAAACGGAATACAATGATTTGCAAATCATTTTCAACCCATATTCAGTTGAATACGCTACAAAGACAAGATATTTGATGTTCAAACTCATAAACTTTATTTTTTTTTGCAAATAATAATTAACTTAGAATTTCATGGCTGCAACACGTGCCAAAGTAGTTGGGAAAGGACATGTTCACCACTGTGTTACATGGCCTTTCCTTTTAACAACACTCAGTAAACGTTTGGGAACTGAGGAGACACATTTTTGAAGCTTCTCAGGTGGAATTCTTTCCCATTCTTGCTTGATGTACAGCTTAAGTTGTTCAACAGTCCGGGGGTCTCCGTTGTGGTATTTTAGGCTTCATAATGTGCCACACATTTTCAATGGGGGACAGGTCTGGACTACAGGCAGGCCAGTCTAGTACCCGCACTCTTTTACTATGAAGCCACGTTGATGTAACACGTGGCTTGGCATTGTCTTGCTGAAATAAGCAGGGGCGTCCATGGTAACGTTGGTTTGATTGCAACATATGTTGCTCCAAAACCTGTATGTACCTTTCAGCATTAATGGCGCCTTCACAGATGTGTAAGTTACCCATGTCTTGGGCACTAACACACCCCCATACGTCCACAGTTTCCAAAAACAATTTGAAATGTGGACTCGTCAGACCACAGAACACTTTTCCACTTTGTATCAGTCCATCTTAGATGAGCTCAGGCCCAGCGAAGCTGACGGCATTTTTGGGTGTTGTTGATAAACGGTTTTCGCCTTGCATAGGAGAGTTTTAACTTGCACTTACAGATGTAGCGACCAACTGTAGTTACTGACAGTG
The DNA here is from genome assembly GCF_033978685.3 of Nerophis lumbriciformis. NCBI lineage: Eukaryota > Metazoa > Chordata > Actinopteri > Syngnathiformes > Syngnathidae > Nerophis > Nerophis lumbriciformis. Next base: position 35,948,176 of record NC_084571.2, on the reverse strand, counting down.
GGTTTTTGAAGTGTTCCTGAGCCTATGTGGTGATATCCTTTACACACTGATGTCGCTTGTTGATGCAGTACAGCCTGACGGATCGAAGGTCACGGGCTTAGCTGCTTACGTGCAGTGATTTCTCCAGATTCTCTGAACCCTTTGATGATGTTACGGACCGTAGATGGTGAAATCCCTAAATTCCTTGCAATAGCTGGTTGAGAAAGGTTTTTCTTAAACTGTTCAACAATTTGCTCACGCATGTGTTGACAAAGTGGTGACCCTCATCCCATCCTTGTTTGTGAATGACTGAGCATTTCATGGAATCTACTTTTATACCCAATCATGGCACCCACCTGTTCCCAATTTGCCTGTTCACCTGTGGGATGTTCCAAATAAGTATTTGATGAGCATTCCTCAACTTTATCAGTATTTATTGCCACCTTTCCCAACTTCTTTGTCACGTGTTGCTGGCATCAAATTCTAAAGTTAATGATTATTTGCAACAACAAAAAAATGTTTATCAGTTTGAACATCAAATATGTTGTCTTTGTAGTGCATTCAATTGAATATGGGTTGAAAATTATTTGCAAATCATTGTATTCCGTTTATATTTACATCTAACACAATTTCCCAACTCATATGGAAACGGGGTTTGTAAATAAAGTTGACTTGACTTGACTAAAAGTAACCCCTTTTGCACTGACCTGCTCCTGGAGCTCCGCCAGCCTCTGAGCTCGCTCCTCTTCCGAGTCGTCCGTCGACGATTCGGACTCGGAGGAGGAGTCACTGGAGCTGTCGGAGGAGGAGGCGACGTGGGCCAACGGAGGCTGGGGTTTGACCGGGGCAGGGTGGTGAAGCGGGGGAGCGGGGACAGAGGCAAGCGGCTTGATCTCTGGCTCGTCAGGCATCTTGGCGAAGCGCATCTCAAACACATCCTGACAAGAACAACAAAACAGGTTGGCTTTCTCTTTCATACTCGGAATTTAAACTCTCTACCTTTAACTGGTGTATAATTTACACTAAGCAGGTTTTTAAATTATTGCATCATCCCAAATATACTGTAAGATGATCCTGAATATTCTAAAACATGTAAATAAGTTGTTTAATTTGAGTAGTTTACTCAACATTTAATAACTGTGCTGTCCAGCTGTTATATATTAATTTCTTACACTTCTAAACCTCATTGCGAATATTACACAGTAGACTTTGCATGCAGTTGCAATTCCAAGACGTTAGATGGCAGTAGTGTACAGGCCCTGATGTGTTGCCTAGTTTTGCCATTAAGCTGAATCTAGTCTTAAATTGTTTATACTAAAGTATTGTACTTATTACCTTTCAGCTGTTTGATTGTAACGTGCATCTTATTTGTTTTGCAACATTACCTAGAACAGCGGTTATTAACCTTTTTGACCTCGGGACCCAACCTTTCCACTACTGAAGGGCCCGGGGCCCACTTAAATATTTACACTGAATTAGTAATCTTACTAATCCTCTGATCATATTACAGAAAAGAGCAGTGCGGATCATTCACAACGTTGTTTTTTTTTGTTTTCAAATTTGATGATCTTGTTAAATATAATACATCAATAATCTTATATAAAGCATTTAGCAAATTATTGGTGCCTAATCGACAGAGTTTTTTTTATACCACGAGTGCAGGCTCATAACTTGTGAGGCTTTGGATATTTCTCATTGCCGAGAGCTCAAACCACTCGTAAATGTTTTTGTGTGTCTGTATGCGGAATAAAACTATGGAACAAACTGGACTTACAACACAAGCAATGCCAAACTATTCATGGATTTAAACTATTATACAAACATAGGGTCTGGTTCATATATAGAGATGAGGGTCTTTAAATTGACTTGCTGTTGTACTCTTGTCTCAAAGTGTTAACATGTGCTCAATGTTTCTCTCCCATTATTGCTATGTTGTCTATTACCATTATTACTATGTTGTCTATTACCATTGTTGGTATTTTGTCTATTACCATTGTTGGCGTGTTCATTCTTCCTACATTGTTGAAACTAATTTTTGTTACAGTGTAATTAGGGCCCGCATGGCCCATTGTATAAGGACTCCCAAAGGGAGTCCTTATGCAATGGGACATAAGGACCTATTGAATTTGTAAGGTTTTATTCTTTATTCTTCCGCCGCCACATTAAACTGTAATTTGACCCACTTAGCATGCTTCAAAACTCACCATATTTGACCCACACATCAGGACCTGCGAAAATTGCCTTTTAAAAAAAAAACCGAACCACAAAACTCAAAATTGCGCTCTAGCGCCCCCTAGGTAAAAAAAAAACTAGACTGCCTGTAACTCCCACTAGGAAGGTCGGAGAGACATGAAACAAAAACCTCTATGTAGGTCTGACTTAGACCTACATTTCATAATAGTACATTTTCGGGCTAAAATCAACATGAAGTTGGCAATTCCCCCTTCAAGACAAAAAAGTACTAAAAACAGTCACTTTTGCCTCTTTGAGCTGTAATTTGACCCCCTTAACATGCTTCAAAACTCACCAAACTGAACGCACACATCAGGACTGGCAAAAATTGTGATCTAATAAAAAAACCTAACCCCAAATCTCAAAATTGTGCTCTAGCGCAATTTTTTAATAAAACGCACAAAAAACTGCTCCTCGGATGAAAAAACTGACAAAACTGCCTGTAACTCCCACTGGGAAGGTCGGAGAGACATGAAACAAAAACCTCTATGTAGGTCTCACTTAGACCTACATTTCATAAATTGACAACCCCCAGCAAAAATCAACAGGAAGTTTGCTATTCCCCCTTCAAAACACATTTTTTGTAAAAACCGGTCACCTTCCTTCAAAAACTATCTTCTCTGAGCGCGTTTGTCGTTTCGGCTTCAAACTAACACAGGAGAGAGATTAAACCCTTGTGTATAAAATAACAGAACAGCGTTTTAATACCTGCTCCGGTTTTGATTTTATGACCCTTCAAAGACCCGCTGCGCTGATGCTGCTGCGCTGCTGTTTTTTTAAGATGGCTGCTTAAAAGCAGGAAGCACCAGCGTGCCCACACAATGCAGACAAGGTAGGTACACTAGACAAAAGTATTGGGACACTTATGACTACCACCGGACAAAAGTATTGGGACACTTAGGCCGAAAACTGGACAAAAGTATTGGGACACTTAGGCCGAAAACTGGACAAAAGTATTGGGACACTTGGGACTACAACTTGACAAAAGTATTGGGACACTTAGGACTACAACTTGCCAAAAGTATTGGGACACTTGGGACTAAAACTGGACAAAAGTATTGGGACACTTAGGACTAGCACCTGCCAAATACGCGGGCCCGACCAACGCTGCTTGCAGCTTTAATTATTATTGTTACCTGTGGTAATGCCACTATGATACAACATTTGTATTATAATCCTTGAACAAAGTAACAGTGAAACTCAATGTATTAATCACTGAGTGGAGAACTGGGGGTGGGATTAAATACATTATCTTCTTCCCACTCCCTTTCAGGCAAAACTGGATCATCCTGCTTACATACTGTACATTACCTTTTGCATTATATTGGTATGTGTTGTCTACCTTGTAGTTTTTTTTTTTTATGTCATTGCCTGAAATAAATAAATGAAAATGAAAAAATGAATTGTATCGTATTCAATACTTACAGGGTTTCTCGAAGTATCAACAAATCTAATTTAATGTTTTGAATGCTACTTAAAAAAATGTTAAGCCCATCCCCTACTGTATAATGTATCCCGGAAGAGTTAGGGCTGCATGGGATTCTGGGTATTTGTCCTGTTGTGTTTATGTTGTGTTACGGTGCAGATGTTCTCCCGAAATGTGTTTGTCATTCTTGTTTGGTGTGGGTTCACATTGTGGTGCATTATTAGTAAGAGTGTTAAAAGTTGTTTTTTTTTATACCGCCACCGTCAGTGTGAGCTGTGTGGTTGTTGACCAAGTATGCCTTGCTGTCACCTACGTGAGCAAAGCGGAAGCCCCATACAACGTGTGGCTGATCAGGCACGCTGACTGTAGTGGGTGCTATATGCTGTACAATCACGGTACTCATGACGCTAACAAGTGTCATTAAATAAAAACCCGCGTGCCGCACCAGCTTTCAAATTCCACATAAAGGTGTGGACAGCGTGCCTGAGACCCCTGGTTATACATAGCACGAAGCAAAAAAAACAAACTTCGTATGCAGTGTTATTTCATTCAAAATTTCAAAACATTTTTGCGGCTCCCATTGTTTTCTATAATTTGTGAAACTGGTCAAAATGGCTCTTTGACTGGTAAAGGTTGCCGACCCCTGATATAGACGCAATTTTAATCTTTTGACAATGATAATCTTGAATAGTTAAAAAGTTTAGATTACTGATGCGGTCCGTGTGGACCACAGCTGAAAAACTCCTATTTTCGGCAGCTCGCTAGGCTGCGCTCGTGGCTCGACGTAATGGTTCAGAAACACTGACCTGGAAGCAGTCCGACTGTGTCTGCTCTGAGAGCCGTTTGTGCTTGTTTGTCCGCTAGGTATTGAAATATGGCACCGTTTTGAATTTAGGTGAATTGATACCAAGTAGTTCCCGACGGAATTCGTTCGGTGGCTATAAAAGTACCAAATTCAGTACTCAACCCAAAGTGCATGTATAAATTTCTCAACCCCTGGTAACAGTCCCCAAGGACTGTTTTCACTGCTGGACTCTAGAAAGAGGTTCCGCGGCCTCCGTAGCAGAACCTGCAGGTTCTGTAACAGATTCTTCCCTCAGACCGTAAGACTCTTGAACGCATCATAATAATCTCCTCAATTCCACCCAAAAACGGATTAACTGGCTGGAATATAAAGACAATATAACATACATCCATAAACCTGGATGCATATGCAAAAGTGCAATATATTTATCTGTACAGTAATCTATTTATTGATATCTGCACCTTATTGCTCTCCTATCCTGCACCACAACGAGCTAATGCAACAAAATTTCGTTCTTATCTGTACTGTAAAGTTCAAATTTGAATGACAATAAAAAAGGGAGTCTAAGTCTCTAAGTCTAATGTCTGGGGGCAAAAATGCCATCTTATATTATCTTATATACTCAGTTGGGGACGTCTCTGCGCTGCTGACTTGTCTCTGCTCAAAATGATCTCCTGCTGGTCCCACTATGGACTGGACTCTCACACTATTATGTTGGATCCACTATGGACTGGACTCTCACACTATTATGTTAGATCCACTATGGACTGGACTCTCACACTATTATGTTAGATCCACTATGGACTGGACTCTCACACTATTATGTTAGATCCACTATGGACTGGACTCTCACACTATTATGTTAGATCCACTATGGACTGGACTCTCACACTATTATGTTAGATCCACTATGGACTGGACTCTCATACTATTATGCTAGATCCACTATAGACTGGACTCTCATACTATTATGCCAGATCCACTATGGACTGGACTCTCACACTAATATGTTAGATCCACTATGGACTGGACTCTCATACTATTATGCTAGATCCACTATGGACTGGACTCTCATACTATTATGCTAGATCCACTATGGACTGGACTCTCACAATATTATGCTAGATCCACTGTGGACTGGACTCTCACAATATTATGCTAGATCAACTATGGACTGGACTCTCACAATATTATGCTAGATCCACTATGGACTGGACTGTCACAATATTATGCTAGATCCACTATGGACTGGACTCTCACAATATTTTGCGAGATCCACTATGGACTGGACTCTCACAATATTATGCTAGATCCACTATGGACTTGACTCTCACATTAATATGTTAGATCCACTATGGCCTGGAATCTCACAATATTATGCTAGATCCACTATGGACTGGACTCTCACAATATTATGCTAGATCCACTGTGGACTGGACTCTCACAATATTATGTTAGATCCACTATGGACTGGACTCTCACACTATTATGTTAGATCCACTATGGACTGGACTCTCATACTATTATGCTAGATCCACTATAGACTGGACTCTCACACTATTATGTTAGATCCACTATGGACTGGACTCTCATACTATTATGTTAGATCCACTATGGACTGGACTCTCATACTATTATGCTAGATCCACTATAGACTGGACTCTCACACTATTATGTTAGATCCACTATGGACTGGACTCTCACACTATTATGTTAGATCCACTATGGACTGGACTCTCATACTATTATGCTAGATCCACTATGGACTGGACTCTCACAATATTATGCTAGATCCACTGTGGACTGGACTCTCACAATATTATGTTAGATCCACTATGGACTGGACTCTCACAATATTATGTTAGATCCACTATGGACTGGACTCTCACACTATTATGTTAGATCCACTATGGACTGGACTCTCATACTATTATGCTAGATCCACTATAGACTGGACTCTCACACTATTATGTTAGATCCACTATGGACTGGACTCTCATACTATTATGTTAGATCCACTATGGACTGGACTCTCATACTATTATGCTAGATCCACTATAGACTGGACTCTCACACTATTATGTTAGATCCACTATGGACTGGACTCTCACACTATTATGTTAGATCCACTATGGACTGGACTCTCATACTATTATGCTAGATCCACTATGGACTGGACTCTCATACTATTATGTCAGATCCACTATGGACTGGACTCTCACTATTATGTTAGATCCACTATGGACTGGACTCTCACTATTATGTTAGATCCACTATGGACTGGACTCTCACACTATTTTGTTAGATCCACTATGGACGGGACTCTCACAATATTATGCTAGATCCACTATGGACTGGACTCTCATACTATTATGCTAGATCCACTATGGACTGGACTCTCATACTATTATGCTAGATCCACTATGGACTGGACTCTCATACTATTATGCTAGATCCACTATAGACTGGACTCTCACACTATTATGTTAGATCCACTATGGACTAGACTCTCACACTATTATGTTAGATCCACTATGGACTGGACTCTCATACTATTATGTTATATCCACTATGGACTGGACTCTCACAATATTATGCTAGATCCACTATGGACTGGACTGTCACAATATTATGCTAGATCCACTATGGACTGGACTCTCACAATATTATGCTAGATCCACTATGGACTTGACTCTCACAATATTATGTTAGATCCACTATGGACTGGACTCTCATACTATTATGTTAGATCCACTATGGACTGGACTCTCATACTATTATGCTACCGGTATATCCACTATGGACTGAACTCTCACACTATTATGCTAGATCCACTATAGACTGGACTCTCATACTATTATGCCAGATCCACTATGGACTGGACTCTCACACTAATATGTTAGATCCACTATGGACTGGACTCTCATACTATTATGCTAGATCCACTATGGACTGGACTCTCATACTATTATGCTAGATCCACTATGGACTGGACTCTCACAATATTATGCTAGATCCACTGTGGACTGGACTCTCACAATATTATGCTAGATCAACTATGGACTGAACTCTCACAATATTATGCTAGATCCACTATGGACTGGACTGTCACAATATTATGCTAGATCCACTATGGACTGGACTCTCACAATATTTTGCGAGATCCACTATGGACTGGACTCTCACAATATTATGCTAGATCCACTATGGACTTGACTCTCACATTAATATGTTAGATCCACTATGGCCTGGACTCTCACAATATTATGCTAGATCCACTATGGACTGGACTCTCACAATACTATGCTAGATCCACTATGGACTGGACTCTCACAATATTATGCTAGATCCACTGTGGACTGGACTCTCACAATATTATGTTAGATCCACTATGGACTGGACTCTCATACTATTATGCTAGATCCACTATAGACTGGACTCTCACACTATTATGTTAGATCCACTATGGACTGGACTCTCATACTATTATGTTAGATCCACTATGGACTGGACTCTCACACTATTATGCTAGATCCACTATGGACTGGACTCTCATACTATTATGTCAGATCCACTATGGACTGGACTCTCACTATTATGTTAGATCCACTATAGACTGGACTCTCACTATTATGTTAGATCCACTATGGACTGGACTCTCACACTATTTTGTTAGATCCACTATGGACGGGACTCTCACAATATTATGCTAGATCCACTATGGACTGGACTCTCATACTATTATGCTAGATCCACTATGGACTGGACTCTCATACTATTATGCTAGATCCACTATGGACTGGACTCTCATACTATTATGCTAGATCCACTATAGACTGGACTCTCACACTATTATGTTAGATCCACTATGGACTAGACTCTCACACTATTATGTTAGATCCACTATGGACTGGACTCTCATACTATTATGCTAGATCCACTATAGACTGGACTCTCATACTATTATGCCAGATCCACTATGGACTGGACTCTCACACTAATATGTTAGATCCACTATGGACTGGACTCTCATACTATTATGCTAGATCCACTATGGACTGGACTCTCATACTATTATGCTAGATCCACTATGGACTGGACTCTCACAATATTATGCTAGATCCACTGTGGACTGGACTCTCACAATATTATGCTAGATCAACTATGGACTGGACTCTCACAATATTATGCTAGATCCACTATGGACTGGACTGTCACAATATTATGCTAGATCCACTATGGACTGGACTCTCACAATATTTTGCGAGATCCACTATGGACTGGACTCTCACACTATTATGTTAGATCCACTATGGACTGGACTCTCACACTATTATGTTAGATCCACTATGGACTGGACTCTCACACTATTATGTTAGATCCACTATGGACTGGACTCTCACAATATTATGCTAGATCCACTATGGACTGGACTCTCACAATACTATGCTAGATCCACTATGGACTGGACTCTCACAATATTATGCTAGATCCACTATGGACTTGACTCTCACATTAATATGTTAGATCCACTATGGCCTGGACTCTCACAATATTATGCTAGATCCACTATGGACTGGACTCTCACAATACTATGCTAGATCCACTATGGACTGGACTCTCACAATATTATGCTAGATCCACTGTGGACTGGACTCTCACAATATTATGTTAGATCCACTATGGACTGGACTCTCACACTATTATGTTAGATCCACTATGGACTGGACTCTCATACTATTATGCTAGATCCACTATAGACTGGACTCTCACACTATTATGTTAGATCCACTATGGACTGGACTCTCATACTATTATGTTAGATCCACTATGGACTGGACTCTCATACTATTATGCTAGATCCACTATAGACTGGACTCTCACACTATTATGTTAGATCCACTATGGACTGGACTCTCACACTATTATGTTAGATCCACTATGGACTGGACTCTCATACTATTATGCTAGATCCACTATGGACTGGACTCTCATACTATTATGTCAGATCCACTATGGACTGGACTCTCACTATTATGTTAGATCCACTATGGACTGGACTCTCACTATTATGTTAGATCCACTATGGACTGGACTCTCACACTATTATGTTAGATCCACTATGGACTGGACTCTCATACTATTATGCTAGATCCACTATGGACTGGACTCTCACAATATTATGCTAGATCCACTGTGGACTGGACTCTCACAATATTATGCTAGATCAACTATGGACTGGACTCTCACAATATTATGCTAGATCCACTATGGACTGGACTGTCACAATATTATGCTAGATCCACTATGGACTGGACTCTCACAATATTTTGCGAGATCCACTATGGACTGGACTCTCACAATATTATGCTAGATCCACTATGGACTTGACTCTCACATTAATATGTTAGATCCACTATGGCCTGGACTCTCACAATATTATGCTAGATCCACTATGGACTGGACTCTCACAATACTATGCTAGATCCACTATGGACTGGACTCTCACAATATTATGCTAGATCCACTGTGGACTGGACTCTCACAATATTATGTTAGATCCACTATGGACTGGACTCTCATACTATTATGCTAGATCCACTATAGACTGGACTCTCACACTATTATGTTAGATCCACTATGGACTGGACTCTCATACTATTATGTTAGATCCACTATGGACTGGACTCTCACACTATTATGCTAGATCCACTATGGACTGGACTCTCATACTATTATGTCAGATCCACTATGGACTGGACTCTCACTATTATGTTAGATCCACTATAGACTGGACTCTCACTATTATGTTAGATCCACTATGGACTGGACTCTCACACTATTTTGTTAGATCCACTATGGACGGGACTCTCACAATATTATGCTAGATCCACTATGGACTGGACTCTCATACTATTATGCTAGATCCACTATGGACTGGACTCTCATACTATTATGCTAGATCCACTATGGACTGGACTCTCATACTATTATGCTAGATCCACTATAGACTGGACTCTCACACTATTATGTTAGATCCACTATGGACTAGACTCTCACACTATTATGTTAGATCCACTATGGACTGGACTCTCATACTATTATGCTAGATCCACTATAGACTGGACTCTCATACTATTATGCCAGATCCACTATGGACTGGACTCTCACACTAATATGTTAGATCCACTATGGACTGGACTCTCATACTATTATGCTAGATCCACTATGGACTGGACTCTCATACTATTATGCTAGATCCACTATGGACTGGACTCTCACAATATTATGCTAGATCCACTGTGGACTGGACTCTCACAATATTATGCTAGATCAACTATGGACTGGACTCTCACAATATTATGCTAGATCCACTATGGACTGGACTGTCACAATATTATGCTAGATCCACTATGGACTGGACTCTCACAATATTTTGCGAGATCCACTATGGACTGGACTCTCACACTATTATGTTAGATCCACTATGGACTGGACTCTCACACTATTATGTTAGATCCACTATGGACTGGACTCTCACACTATTATGTTAGATCCACTATGGACTGGACTCTCACAATATTATGCTAGATCCACTATGGACTGGACTCTCACAATACTATGCTAGATCCACTATGGACTGGACTCTCACAATATTATGCTAGATCCACTATGGACTTGACTCTCACATTAATATGTTAGATCCACTATGGCCTGGACTCTCACAATATTATGCTAGATCCACTATGGACTGGACTCTCACAATACTATGCTAGATCCACTATGGACTGGACTCTCACAATATTATGCTAGATCCACTGTGGACTGGACTCTCACAATATTATGTTAGATCCACTATGGACTGGACTCTCACACTATTATGTTAGATCCACTATGGACTGGACTCTCATACTATTATGCTAGATCCACTATAGACTGGACTCTCACACTATTATGTTAGATCCACTATGGACTGGACTCTCATACTATTATGTTAGATCCACTATGGACTGGACTCTCATACTATTATGCTAGATCCACTATAGACTGGACTCTCACACTATTATGTTAGATCCACTATGGACTGGACTCTCACACTATTATGTTAGATCCACTATGGACTGGACTCTCATACTATTATGCTAGATCCACTATGGACTGGACTCTCATACTATTATGTCAGATCCACTATGGACTGGACTCTCACTATTATGTTAGATCCACTATGGACTGGACTCTCACTATTATGTTAGATCCACTATGGAGTGGACTCTCACACTATTATGTTAGATCCACTATGGACTGGACTCTCATACTATTATGCTAGATCCACTATGGACTGGACTCTCATACTATTATGTCAGATCCACTATGGACTGGACTCTCACTATTATGTTAGATCCACTATGGACTGGACTCTCACTATTATGTTAGATCCACTATGGACTGGACTCTCACACTATTTTGTTAGATCCACTATGGACGGGACTCTCACAATATTATGCTAGATCCACTATGGACTGGACTCTCATACTATTATGCTAGATCCACTATGGACTGGACTCTCATACTATTATGCTAGATCCACTATGGACTGGACTCTCATACTATTATGCTAGATCCACTATAGACTGGACTCTCACACTATTATGTTAGATCCACTATGGACTAGACTCTCACACTATTATGTTAGATCCACTATGGACTGGACTCTCATACTATTATGTTATATCCACTATGGACTGGACTCTCACAATATTATGCTAGATCCACTATGGACTGGACTGTCACAATATTATGCTAGATCCACTATGGACTGGACTCTCACAATATTATGCTAGATCCACTATGGACTTGACTCTCACAATATTATGTTAGATCCACTATGGACTGGACTCTCATACTATTATGTTAGATCCACTATGGACTGGACTCTCATACTATTATGCTAGATCCACTATAGACTGGACTCTCACACTATTATGTTAGATCCACTATGGACTGGACTCTCACACTATTATGTTAGATCCACTATGGACTGGACTCTCATACTATTATGCTAGATCCACTATGGACTGGACTCTCATACTATTATGTCAGATCCACTATGGACTGGACTCTCACTATTATGTTAGATCCACTATGGACTGGACTCTCACTATTATGTTAGATCCACTATGGACTGGACTCTCACACTATTTTGTTAGATCCACTATGGACGGGACTCTCACAATATTATGCTAGATCCACTATGGACTGGACTCTCATACTATTATGCTAGATCCACTATGGACTGGACTCTCATACTATTATGCTAGATCCACTATGGACTGGACTCTCATACTATTATGCTAGATCCACTATAGACTGGACTCTCACACTATTATGTTAGATCCACTATGGACTAGACTCTCACACTATTATGTTAGATCCACTATGGACTGGACTCTCATACTATTATGTTATATCCACTATGGACTGGACTCTCACAATATTATGCTAGATCCACTATGGACTGGACTGTCACAATATTATGCTAGATCCACTATGGACTGGACTCTCACAATATTATGCTAGATCCACTATGGACTTGACTCTCACAATATTATGTTAGATCCACTATGGACTGGACTCTCATACTATTATGTTAGATCCACTATGGACTGGACTCTCATACTATTATGTTAGATCCACTATGGACTGAACTCTCATACTATTATGCTAGATCCACTATACACTGGACTCTCACACTATTATGTTAGATCCACTATGGACTGGACTCTCACACTATTATGTTAGATCCACTATGGACTGGACTCTCATACTATTATGTTAGATCCACTAAGGACTGGACTCTCATACTTTATGCTAGATCCACTATGGACTGGATTCTCACACTATTATGTTAGATCCAATATGGACTGGACTCTCACAATATTATGCTAGATCCACTATGGACCGGACTCTCACAATATTATGCTAGATCCACTATGAACTGGACTCTCACAATATTATGCTAGATCCACTATGGACTGGACTCTCACAATATTATGCTAGATCCACTATGGACTGGACTCTCACAATATTATGCTAGATCCACTATGGACTGGACTCTCACAATATTATGCTAGATCCACTATGGACTGGACTCTCACAATATTATGTTAGATCAACTATGGACTGGACTCTCACAATATTATGCTAGATCCACTATGGACTGGACTCTCACAATATTATGTTAGATCCACTATGGACTGGACTCTCATACTATTATGTTATATCCACTATGGACTGGACTCTCACAATATTATGCTAGATCCACTATGGACTGGACTGTCACAATATTATGCTAGATCCACTATGGACTGGACTCTCACAATATTATGCTAGATCCACTATGGACTTGACTCTCACAATATTATGTTAGATCCACTATGGACTGGACTCTCAGACTATTATGTTAGATCCACTATGGACTAGACTCTCACTATTATGTTAGATCCTCTATGGACTGGACTCTCACAATATTATGCTAGATCCACTATGGACTGGACTCTCACAATATTATGTTAGATCCACTATGAACTGAACTCTCACACTATTATGTTAGATCCACTGTGGACTGGACTCTCATACTATTATGCTAGATCCACTATGGACTGGACTCCCATACTATTATGTTAGATCCATTATGGACTGGACTCTCATACTTTATGCTAGATCCACTATGGACTAGACTCTCACACTATTATGTTAGATCCATTATGGACTGGACTCTCATACTTTATGCTAGATCCACTATGGACTAGACTCTCACACTATTATATTAGATATATATATTGGGTAGCCCTTTGAGACACTCGTGATTTAGGGCTATATAAGTAAACATTGATTGATTGATTGATTGATTTACAGTTTGAGTGTAGATTTAGTTCAGGGTTTATCAGTACAACCCAGCAGCAAGAATTTACCTGTAGCTTGCGTGCCATAGCCACCACCTCATGGTCTGGTGGATTATACTTGTAGCAATTGGAAAACATTAGCCGCACATCAGCAGCAAACTCCTGTGGATCGCGGCATTGCCTGTTCTCCAGCTTGGCCTGTTAAGGGAAATCAAGAAAATTAATGATTTTTTTTTTTTTTTTTTTTACCATGAGCTCCCGGTCATAATCTATACTTGACCTTAATGGTGCTTAGGTCCATGGGATGTTTGATGATGTCGTGATAATCGTGCAGTCCCAGCGCGGCCACGTCCACGGGCTTGTAGAAGGGCCAGGCGTACGTCATGTGTTTCTTGGACAACATCTCCCTGACCAGGCTCAGACAGTATCCCATCTGATCTTGCGGGACGGGGCTTTGGCCGCTACTCGAGCCACTTTGTCCCATCCCCATCGCTACTTGGTGCTGCGAGTCTGGCGCCTCCTTCTTGATGACTTTGGTGGGGCGGGCGCTCTCCCGCCGGGGAAGAGTCTTACCCGACTTGGACTCCGCTGGGGAAGACTCATTGAGCTGGTCATTAGCTGTCGGTGTTGTAGTGTCTGCTTTTCGTTTCTGGCTCTTTCTTTGCTGAATAGCAAGAAAACAGCAAGTGAGGAGGACATGTTATTATTATGGAATGAATATACGCTAGCCTCTGCCTATAACCTGGTTGTAAGTGCAGATCTCTTGTGTGCCTAACCTCTGTTCTTATTTATCTAACCTCTCTCTTGCAAAAGACATATTGATGTATGCAAGATAAACCCATTAAAATTAAGTTAATGATTCCCATGTCTGTCGCACTCACTTTGGTCATGGTGATAGGGTTTTGCAGCAGGGGGGCAGTGCTCTGGATGGACGTTGGGGGAAGGGAGGTCTGAGCAGGGGGAGGCACGGAGGTCATCATGGGAATTTGAAGAGTGCAATCCAATTGGCCCAAAGAGTAGGGAGCTCCAAGCTGCGGTGTGTGGCTTGCTATCGTTGGGGGGACGTGGGGAGGCAGGGCCTGCATCAAAGGCTGAGGAGGTAGTGAAGGCGGGCCCGGCACCGGTCCTCTGATCTGAGGTGCTGCTGAGATGTTCGACAGGCCCCGTGTTTGAGGGGTTGTGGACGAAGGATCAATTATAGCCCCTGGTTTTAAGCTGAGACCTGGACAAGAGACATGGAAAGATTCTCAACAGTCTGACAGAGGCACACCATATGATAATGATATGGATTTTAAATCACGTACCGCCATCTCTTCGACCTCGGCCCCTGCCCTTCCCTGTCATGACTGGAATCTCAACTTCTTCCTGAGGCATTTCGGCAACCTTTTGGAGGAAAGCCTTTTCCAGAGCTTTAGCCATTAGGACTATGTCATCTGAAGGCTGCAGCGAGAGACAAACACGGAGTAGAGCGGAGACTCAGTCAGCCTCTGTACGTGCACCTGATAACCAACAGCTGCGGTGTTATACCTTATTGTACATGTAGCAGTTGGTAAACATCTTGTTGAAGTCTTGAATACATTCTTGGGCGTTGCAGTAGTAGCTGTTTTCAAGCCTTTTCTTGATTGTTCCCATGTCCATAGGATATTTTATTATTGTGTAGTAGTCCTGTAGAAAGATCAACAGAAATTAAACTGACAAATGTCGGAGAGAAACTCTGCAGTGGAGAGTTCCTCCTTTGCTTACATCACAAAGAAAAGCAGGTGCTCATGACAAATCTGACAAGTCCATGACTAAACTTGTAAGGGTCCTAAAACATCATCATTGCAAAGAAAGCATGTCTGATGATGAGTGTGTTTAATTGCAAAACACTGTTAAAAATAGTGGGCTATATATTCAACTCAGCATGGATGTAAACAATGGTTGTAGATGTATGCAGCGAACAAACTTACAGGCAGACCGAGTTTGACAGCATCCACTGGTGCTTGGAAGGGCCAGGCAAACTGGTGTTTCCACAGGGCCTTAAACCCCACCTTGAGCAGGTAGTGCAGCTGATTGGTCTGGCGCTTGGGCCTGTCAGGGTTGATGTATTCCGGGGGCGGAGGGTTGCCGCCTGTCTGGGGCTGCCCCTGGCCGCCGCCGCCGCTGCTACTGCTGCTGCTGCTGCTGCTGCCGCCCGACATCTGCGCTGCGTCCAGGCCGTCCCCCATCCTGACGGGGTTGGGCATGGGCTCTGGCCCCGGAGCGGGGGCTGGAGCGAGGGCAGGGGGAGCGGTGTTGGCAGTACACCAGTTCAATCTTGGCCCCGGCACAGACTCCACTGACAGAGCACCACTGATCCCATTGCACTCTTCGCTGGACTCTCTAGGGGGAAAGAAGAGGCAGACGGTCATTTCTACCTCTTGCAAGTGTTTTAATCTATGCTACCCTTAAAGTCAGAAAAAAGTAATTAACATACCCATAGTGGAGAAAAGCACTTAAACAGCTCTTTGCTGCATACAGTTATATACAGGTAAAAGCCAGTAAATTAGAATATTTTGAAAAACTTGATTTATTTCAGTAATTGCATTCAAAAGGTGTAACTTGTACATTATATTTATTCATTGCACACAGACTGATGCATTCAAATGTTTATTTCATTTAATTTTGATGATTTGAAGTGGCAACAAATGAAAATCCAAAATTCCGTGTGTCACAAAATTAGAATATTACTTAAGGCTAATACAAAAAAGGGATTTTTAGAAATGTTGGCCAACTGAAAAGTATGAAAATGAAAAATATGAGCATGTACAATACTCAATACTTGGTTGGAGCTCCTTTTGCCTCAATTACTGCGTTAATGCGGCGTGGCATGGAGTCGATGAGTTTCTGGCACTGCTCAGGTGTTATGAGAGCCCAGGTTGCTCTGATAGTGGCCTTCAACTCTTCTGCGTTTTTGGGTCTGGCATTCTGCATCTTCCTTTTCACAATACCCCACAGATTTTCTATGGGGCTAAGGTCAGGGGAGTTGGCGGGCCAATTTAGAACAGAAATACCATGGTCTGTAAACCAGGCACGGGTAGATTTTGCGCTGTGTGCAGGCGCCAAGTCCTGTTGGAACTTGAAATCTCCATCTCCATAGAGCAGGTCAGCAGCAGGAAGCATGAAGTGCTCTAAAACTTGCTGGTAGACGGCTGCGTTGACCCTGGATCTCAGGAAACAGAGTGGACCGACACCAGCAGATGACATGGCACCCCAAACCATCACTGATGGTGGAAACTTTACACTAGACTTCAGGCAACGTGGATCCTGTGCCTCTCCTGTCTTCCTCCAGACTCTGGGACCTCGATTTCCAAAGAAAATGCAAAATTTGCATGGTTGGGTGATGGTTTGGGGTGCCATGTCATCTGCTGGTGTCGGTCCACTCTGTTTCCTGAGATCCAGGGTCAACGCAGCCGTCTACCAGCAAGTTTTAGAGCACTTCATGCTTCCTGCTGCTGACCTGCTCTATGGAGATGGAGATTTCAAGTTCCAACAGGACTTGGCGCCTGCACACAGCGCAAAATCTACCCGTGCCTGGTTTACGGACCATGGTATTTCTGTTCTAAATTGGCCCGCCAACTACCCTGACCTTAGCCCCATAGAAAATCTGTGGGGTATTGTGAAAAGGAAGATGCAGAATGCCAGACCCAAAAACGCAGAAGAGTTGAAGGCCACTATCAGAGCAACCTGGGCTCTCATAACACCTGAGCAGTGCCAGAAACTCATCGACTCCATGCCACGCCGCATTAACGCAGTAATTGAGGCAAAAGGAGCTCCAACCAAGTATTGAGTATTGTACATGCTCATATTTTTCATTTTCATACTTTTCAGTTGGCCAACATTTCTAAAAATCCCTTTTTTGTATTAGCCTTAAGTAATATTCTAATTTTGTCACACACGGAATTTTGGATTTTCATTTGTTGCCACTTCAAATCATCAAAATTAAATGAAATAAACATTTGAATGCATCAGTCTGTGTGCAATGAATAAATATAATGTACAAGTTACACCTTTTGAATGCAATTACTGAAATAAATCAAGTTTTTCAAAATATTCTAATTTACTGGCTTTTACCTGTAATGTGCTAGACTGGCTTGTTTTACTGTAGAGTAGTAGACCTTTGCTATGCTTTTTAGGAAGTTGTGATACAAAATTGTCTATACAACTTTACACTCAATAATCCACAAAGTCACCCAAGGTGAACAGAAGCCCAACAACATTAAATCATCACATCAAGTTTAATTTGGCCGAGATTAGTTAGTTATTATTAGAGATGTCCGATAATATCGGCAGTCCGATATTATCGGCCGATAAATGCTTTAAAATGTAATATCGGAAATGATCGGTATCGGTTTCAAAAAGTAAAATGTATGACTTTTTAAAACGCCGCTGTGTACACGGACGTAGGGAGAAGTACAGAGCGCCAATAAACCTTAAAGGCACTGCCTTTGCGTGCCGGCCCAGTCACATAATACATACTTGCCAACCCTCCCGAATTTTCCGGGAGACTCCCGAAATTCAGCGCCTCTCCCGAAAACCTCCCGGGACAAATATTCTCCCGAAAATCTGCCGATTTTCAGCCGGAGCTGGAGGCCATGCCCCCCTCCAGCTCCATGCGGACCTGAGTGAGGACAGCCTTTTTTCACGACGGGAGGACAACAGGGTGACAAGAACTAAATCATCCAGACTAGAGATAAATTGTATTATTATGTTTATCTTACCTTAAAATAAATATATTTATTAATTTAAAAAAAAAGAAAAACTAAATACATTTTTACTATATTTTGCTAAAAACATCAAAATTAATTGTATTTTTATTTGTATTTTTTCTGACTCCTTATTACATCCAGGCATTATAATTATACATTAAAATAAACATATTTAAAATAATTCATTTTAAATTATCATAATAATTCATTTAAAATTACCATATTTAATCATCAAAATAATTGCTTGTTTATCAACAACTTTAGCATTTTATTCATTACATTTTGAAGCTCTCAGAAGCCAAGTTATGTTATATTCCTTAAGATTTATGTATGCAAGTTTGAAGTATCAATTATCTAAACACAGTTTTGTTTGCATATTTTCAGGATATATATATATATATATGAAATACTTGACTTGGTGAATTCTAGCTGTCAATATACTCCTCCCCTCTTAACCACGCCCCCAGCCATGCCCTGCCCCAGCCCCGACCACGCCCCAACCTCCCCACCTCCCGAAATCGGAGGTCTCAAGGTTGCCAAGTATGACATAATATCTATGGCTTTTCACACACACAAGTGAATGCAAAGCATACTTGGTCAAAAGCCATACAGGTCACACTAAGGGTGGCCGTATAAACAACTTTAACACTGTTACAAATATGCGCCACACTGTGAACCCACACCAAACAAGAATGACAAACACATTTCGGGAGAACATCCAAACCGTAACACAACATAAACAAAACAGAACAAATACCCAGAACCCCTTGCAGCACTAACTCTTCCGGGACGCTACAATATACATCCCCCCCAACCCCGCCCACCTCAACCTCCTCATGCTCTCTCAGGGAGAGCATGTCCCAAATTCCAAGCTGCTGCATGTTAAAACAAATAATGCACTTTGTAACTTCAATAATAAATATGGCAGTGCCATGTTGGCATTTTTTTCCATAACTTGAGTTGATTTATTTTGGAAAACCTTGTTACATTGTTTAATGCATCCAGCGGGGCATCACAACAAAATTAGGCATAATAATGTGTTACTTCCACGACTTTATATATCGGCATCGGTTGATATCGGAATCGGTAATTAAGAGTTGGACAATATCGGAATATCGAATATTGGCAAAAAAGCCATTATCGGACATCTCTAGTTATTATTATCGGTATTAAAAGGTACTTATACAATCGCTGAAATCTTTAGACCAGGTTTTTTTTTTTATAACAAAATAAATAGACACACAGTAGGAAACTCCACTATTTTGCATGTTTTGTGTTTCTTATGCTTCACTTATAGTGTTTTAGTCTTAGTATTTTAGCTTTGTTTGTGCCATAGCACCTTAATATTTATTTGAATGAAAAGAGCTTAACAAAATAAAAATCTATTACTAGAGATGTCCGATAATATCGGGCTGCCGATATTATCGGCCGATAAATGCTTTAAAATGTAATATCGGAAATGATCGGTATCGGTTTCAAAAAGTAATATGTATGACTTTTTAAAACGCAGCTGTGTACACGGACGTAGGGAGAAGTACAGAGCGCCAATAAACCTTAAAGGCACTGCCTTTGCATGCCGGCCCAGTCACATAATATCTATGGCTTTTCACACACACAAGTGAATGCAAAGCATACTTGGTCAACAGCCATACAGGTCACACTGAGGGTGGCCGTATACACAACTTTAACACTGTTACAAATATGCGCCACACTGTGAACCCACACCAAACAAGAATGACAAACACATTTGGGGAGAACATCCGCAACGTAACACAACATAAACACAACAGAACAAATACCCAGAACCCCTTGCAGCACTAACTCTTCCGGGACGCTACATTATACACCACCGCTACACCCTAAACCCCCCACCCCCACCCTACACACCTCAACCCCGCTCCCCCCAACCCCGCCCACCTCAACCTCCTCATGCTCTATCAGGGAGAGCATGTCCCAAATTCCAAGCTGCTGTTTTGAGGCATGTTAAAAAAAAAGAATGCACTTTGTGACTTCAATAATAAATATGGCAGTGCCATGTTGGCACTTTTTTCCATAACTTTAGATGATTTATTTTTGAAAACGTTGTTACATTGTTCAATGCATCCAGCGGGGCATCACAACAAAATTAGGCATAATAATGTGTTAATTCCACAACTGTATATATCGGTATCGGTTGATATCGGAATCGGTAATTAAGAGTTGGACAATATCGGAATATCGGCAAAAAAGCCATTATTGGACATCTCTAGTTTCAACCTTAAGTGTTGGTTGCATGTTATTCAAAAAAGATGTGAATGCATTGTTTACGTGCTTGTTTGTATCCATAATTCATTTATACCTAATTCCTTTACAAGAAATAACAGGAATAGAGGAAGCTTTACCTGTACTGTCCAGTATTCGGTATTTATTTCTCAGCTTTTAATTTAAATTTTAAAAATGTTAATTTAATATGGTAATACTACCCATCTGGAGTTTTACTGCGGTTATTATTAGTTTGTAGATACATCCTAGTGCAGGGGTCGGCAACCTTTACCAGTCAAAGAGCCATTTTGACCAGTTTCACAAATTATAGAAAACAATGGGAGCCGCAAATTTTTTTTGAAATTTTAAATGAAATAACACTGCATACAAAGTTTTTTTTTGCTTTGTGCTATGTATAACCAGGGGTCTCAGACACGCTGCCCACACCTTTTTGTCGAATTTGAAAGCTGGTGCGGCACGCGGGTTTTAAATGAATGGCGCTTGTCAGCGTCTTGCGTGCCGTGATGGTACAGCATATAGCACCCACTACAGTCAGCGTGCCTGATCAGCCACACGTTGTATGGGGCTTCCGATTGCTCACGTAGGTAACAGCAAGGCATACTTGTTCAACAACCACACAGGTTACACTGACGGTCGCGGTATAAAAAAAACAACTTTAACACTCTTACTAATAATGCGCCACACTGTGAACCCACACCAAACAAGAATGACAAACACATTTCGGGAGAACATCTGCACCGTAACACAACATAAACACAACAGGACAAATACCCAGAATCCGTTGCAACCCTAACTCTTCCGGGATACATTATACACCCCCGCTACCAAACCCCGCCCACCTCAACCGACGCACAGAGAGAGGGGGGGGAGGTTGATGTGTGAGGGAGCAGGGTTGGGGTGGGGGCGGGGTTTGGTGGTAGCACGGGTGTATAATGTAGCCCGGAAGAGTCAGGGCTGCATGGGATTCTGGGTGTTTGTTCTGTTGTGTTTATGTTGTGTTAAGGTGCAGATGTTCTCCCGAAATGTGTTTGTCATTCTTGTTTGGTTTTGGTTCAAAGTGTGGCGCATTATTAGTAAGAGTGTTAAAGTTGTTTTATATGACCACCGTCGGTGTAACCTGTGTGGCTGTTGACCAAGTATGTCTTGCTGTCACGTACGTGTGCAAGCAGAAGATGTGTATTGTTTAACAAGTGTTGGGCTGGCATGCTGTTAATACAGATTATAGAGGGCGCCAAATGTTGTACCATCATGGCACGCCCTTATTATAGCCGTAAGGGTGAAAATCGGTAAATATTAATCCTGGGAGTTTTCTGCGAGAGGCACTGAAATCCGGAAGTCTCACAGGAAATTTGGGGGGTTCAGCAAGTAAGCTGCTGAGCCGCATCAGAGTGATCAAAGAGCCGCGGTTTGCCGACCCCTGTCCTAGATGAAATCATAAAAAAATGAAGCATGGAGTAAAACTGACACATTTTGACAATAAACCTATGTATATATATATATATATATATAAATATATATATATATATATTTGCACTGCCTGAGCGCCTAATGACGGTCATTACAAAGGCTGATGTCCAATGTGTGTTGAATTTGAAAACTCGCACCATGTAGTGTAAATAAGGCAACTGTGACCCAATTTAGTCAAGTGAAGTGAATTATATTTATATAGCGCTTTTCTCTAGTGACTCAAAGCGCTTTACATTGTGAAACCCAATATTTAAGTTACATTTTTAAACCAGTGTGGGTGGCACTGGGAGCAGTAGGTAAAGTGTCTTGCCCAAGGACACAAGGGTAGTGACGAGGATGGCGGAAGCGGGGGTCGAACCAGGAACCCTCAAGTTGCTGGCGCGGCAACCACTTTACCAACGGAGCTATACCGCCACATTTAAACATGAAAACGACTCCTATGTACATGGATGTGACTTATTTGAGTAAAACCTAATTATGGCTCGTCTCTACTATCAATACGTACAGGACCTACTTGAACCCATCTCTTCAAAAAGGCTTTAGGCTTACACGAGTGTGGGTCTGTGAAGAACTGCATTCTTGATGAGTCATTTTTATGGGGAAAGGGAAGGAATTTGTGCAAACACATGACCATCGCCTAGGCCTCCTGGAGAATCTGACTAACTATCTGAGGTCATAGTGCCAAGATGCAATACCTGAAGCAGACCAGTTTGAGTCATGGACACTGCAAGGATACTCCCATGTACTCAATATGATACAGCCCAGGCATGCATCTCAAGCATGCAGCGAACCAACAAATATAGATCCGATGCATCCTGGTAGGATTGAGTGAGTCAACAAAATGCAGTGTGTAAATAACCTTGGCAGGGGCAGAGGGCAAAGTGCAAAAGACAATATGAGTGCCGCTCTGCATGGATTACACAGCCAGGCGTCTCAAATAGTGTCCTATCTCAAGTTTCCTGAGGAGCCCTCAAGTTGGAGGGAAGAATGACTTGGAAACGATCACAACTCTTATAAACGCATGCTGATATGGCTGGGATGACCACAACAAAAACAAGCACAAAAGTACATAAAGCAAAATACATTCTGGAACACTAAGCACTCCACAGGAAGTAATGATCAACACACTCTATTCACCAACTATAAGTTTTAAAAAGCGACAAACACACGATATTAAATATATAAAAGAATGAAGGTGTCTAATAATTAGAAGGTGTTTATATTATTATTATTGTGTGAATGCTTATATGGTTTTCTACACCACAATTCATCCTTCTTCAGATTTTGGCGCACTCTACCTTCCACATTTTTCATCCCATTCAAACCGTTCCAATTTCAAACTGTTCAGTCTATTCGGGAATCGCAGGCTTTCCATTGACAAATTCCAAAAATGTCCACATTTCCCAGAATTCCAGGTTTTCCGGGACATTTTTCCCATTCAAAATGAATTGGCCATTTTTCCAACATTTCCCAGAATTCCAGGTTTTCCAGGACATTTTTCTTATTCAAAATGAATTGGCCATTTTTCCCACCATTTCCAAATTTTTCAACCGATTCAAACCTTAAACATATTCCACGCATCCTGTCCTGGAAAACCTGGAATTCTGGGAAATGGTGGAAAAATGGCCAATTCAAATGATCATTTTTACAAGTTCGAAAAAAATTCCAGGAATTCCCAGAATTCCCGTTTTTCCAAACCCTTTTTTCTGTCGAATACTCCTTCCACATTGTTCAACCGTTCCACCGTCCAAACATTTCCCTTAATCAGGACAAAAAACCTAAGTTGTTTTTTAACTGGAAAAATTCCCGAAATTCCCAGAATTCCCGTTTTTTTCAAACCATTTTCCCCACTTTTGTCTGTCGACTATTCCTTCCACATTTTTCAAACCGTTCCAACTTCAAACTGTACAGCCTATTCGGGAATCGCAGGCTTTCCCTTGAAAAATTCAAAAAATGTCCAGATTCCCCAGAATTCCAGGTTTTCCGGGACATTTTTCCCATTCAAAATGAATTGGCCATTTTTCCACCATTTCCACATTTTTCAACCGATTCAAACCGTTCCACCTTCAACATATTCCACGCATCCTGCACATTAAAACTATATTTTTTTCAAGTTCGAAACAAATTCCAGGAATTCCCGTTTTTTCAAACTCTTTTTTCTGTCGACTACTCCTTCCAAATTTTTCAACCGTTCCACCATCTAAACATTCCCCTTAATCAGGACAAAAAACTAAGTTGTTTTTTGAATTGGAAAAATTCCCGGTTTTCCTGAAATTCCAGGATTTCCCATTTTTTCCAAAACCTTTTCCCCCCCTTTTTTCTGTCGACTACTCCTTCCACATTTTTCAACCGTTCCACCGTCCAAACATTCCCCTTAACCGGGACAAAAAAACAAAGTTGTTTTTTGAACTGGAAAAATTCACGGTTTTCCCCAAATTCTAGGTATTCCCTAATGCCATTTCTCAATTAAAAATGTTACTGCTTCAACATTTCTCGACCGATTTGAAAAATTCCAACACTAACCATCAGAACATTCAAAATTTTTTTGCATTTTCAAAACCAATTCCCTTTTTTTCCCGAAATTCCAATTAAAATCAATGGTACATTCCAAGTTCCACATTTTTTATCCGATTCAAACCGTTACAACTTCAAAATATTCAGCATGTTCAGGAAGTGTGTGCTCCTATTCAACAATTGTAAAAAAAAAATTCCCGGATTTCCTAGATTATCAGTTTTTATGGACATTTTCCCCATTCAAAATTAATAATCCATTTTTCACACTTCCACAATTCCAACCTATTCAAACCATTCTAACATCAACACATTCCAATCATTCTGGACATTCAAACTAACACTTTCCCAAGTTCCAAACCAAAGTACTGTTTTCCTGGAAATTCAAACTCTTCAACTTTTAAACCATTCCAACATTCAAACTATTCTTACATTCATACTACATTCTGTCAGCATTTCAGTTCAACTTCTACTCTGAGGCAGGGTCTAAACTGAGTCCCACAGGAACTAAAATACCTAGGTGTTTGGTTGAACTGACGAGCTACGCGCTTCTCCTAGTCACGACAGAGACCTGCCATATTTTAAAGTTCCAAAGAGTTATATACAAGATCGCAACAGCAACAGGAAAAATGGACGCAGCCAGCGAAAAATGTATATCATTTATTAATAAAATTTTCAATCCACTGCTCATCGGTAAAACTGGGGAGAACCTTTCTCCACCAGTCTTCTACTTCAGTCCAGACCCAGACGGACGGCGAGGAGTGTTGTGCAATGAGTTGCAGCAACATCTGAAATACAACGAGAATACGTGTGTCACACAATGCATAACGTTGCCTTGTGGATCAATAAAGTTTGTCTAAGTCTAAGTCTAAAAT
The DNA here is from genome assembly GCF_033978685.3 of Nerophis lumbriciformis. Taxonomy (NCBI): domain Eukaryota; kingdom Metazoa; phylum Chordata; class Actinopteri; order Syngnathiformes; family Syngnathidae; genus Nerophis; species Nerophis lumbriciformis. The sequence continues at coordinate 35,921,990 of NC_084571.2, read as the reverse complement.
ATCCACACATTGCAATCTGCTCAATACTAACAGTCAAATACCGCCTGGAATGTTTACTTATAGGATACGTAGGCCTATACAATCAGCACAAACAGTAATTAATAATAAGTGACTTAATCTAAAGAGGTTTATTAGGCCTTCAAAAAACAATACGATTTTTTTTTGTTATTCTTATAGCCAGACCTCTGAGGAAGGCAACAGTTGCGGCCGAAACCGTCAGGTACGGAATTAAACACAGGTCTGGCTGTAAGAATAATAAACTCGAACAAGTGACTTACTTATCTGCGGCGCGTTGTTATCCTTTCGTCTTCCATGAAACAAAGAAATATCGGCTGTCGCGGGATTCCTCGTGCCCTTCCCCCTCGGTGTGCTCTTCCATTAAAGGGGAACATTATGACAAGACCTATGTAAGCGTCAATATATACCTGGATGTTGCAGAAAAAAGACCATATATTTTTTTAACCGATTTCCGAACTCTAAATGGGTGAATTTTGGCGAATTAAACGCCTTTCTAAGAGCGATGACGTAACAACGTGACGTCACATCGGGAAGTAATCCGCCATTTTCTCAAACACCGAGTCAAATCAGCTCTGTTATTTTCCGTTTTTTCGACTGTTTTCCGTACCTTGGAGACACCATGCCTCGTCGGTGTGTTGTCGGAGGGTGTAACAACACGAACAGGGACGGATTCAAGTTGCACCAGTGGCCCAAAGATGCGAAAGTTGCAAGAAATTGGACGTTTGTTCCGCACACTTTACCGACGAAAGCTATGCCACGACAGAGATGGGAAGAATGTGTGGATATCCTGCGACACTCAAAGCAGATGCATTTCCAACCATAAAGTCAAAGAAATCTGCCGCCAGACCCCCATTGAATGTGCCGGAGTGTGTGAGCAATTCAGGGACAAAGGCCCTCGGTAGCACGGCAAGCAATGGCGGCGGTTTGTTCCCGCAGACGAGCGAGCTAAACCCCCTGGATGTCTTGGCTCACACCGTCAAGAGAAGAATATCGACCCTAGCTTCCCTGGCCTGCTGACATGAGGGTATGTCTACAGAATATATTAATTGATGAAAATTGGGCTGTCTGCACTCTCAAAGTGCATGTTGTTGCCAAATGTATTTCATATGCTGTAAACCTAGTTGATAGTTGTTAGTTTCCTTTAATGCCAAACAAACACATACTAATCGTTGGTTAGAAGGCGATCGCCGAATTCGTCCTCGCTTTCTCCCGTGTCGTTTTCGTCGGTTTCGCTTGCATACGGTTCAAACCGATAAGGCTCAATAGCTTCAGTTTCTTCTTCAATTTCGTTTTCGCTACCTGCCTCCACACTACAACCATCCGTTTCAATACATTCGTAATCTGTTGAATTGCTTAAACCGCTGAAATCCGAGTCTGAATCCGAGCTAATGTCGCTATAGCTTGCTGTTCTTTCCGCCATGTTTGTTTGTGTTGGCATCACTATGTGACGTCACAGGAAAATGGACGGGGATTTATAACGATGGTTAAAATCAGGCACTTTGAAGCTTTTTTTAGGGATATTGCGTGATGGGTAAAATTTTGAAAAAAACTTCGACAAATATAATAAGCCACTGGGAACTGATTTTTAATGGTTTTAACAATTCTGAAATTGTGATAATGTTCCCCTTTAACGTTATTAGATGCCAAATTTGACCACCCATTGTTATTATTCCTTGCAAGCAGACGATCATGAACACAGTAGCCTACGAGGTCTCCCTTCTTGCTTGTGTTGTTTCTCTGTTCACTTTTCGCGGGCGGGTTGTTGGTTGTTTCGCAGTGGTGGGTGAGGCGCTTAAGTAATACGTCACGGATCGCAGGCGGATATGCATGTTTCTTACCAAGGTCCCCGGCATCCTCAGCCATGTGTGAACGTGAAAAGGAAAAGTCCCTATGGGGAAAGGTAGTTCCTATAACTAAACTCGAGTGCGCTAGTTCTTAGGACTGCGCCCCGAGAACTAGTGTATGCGAATCCGGCTTATAGTACCGTACCTGTCACGCTTTAAACTCCTTGTGCAGGTCTGGATGTTTGTTATTTAAATGTTTACCTAAATTTGAAGCAACGGTGGTAATGCTGTATTGACACATTAGGCAAAGCATTGATTTTAAACACTTCCATGTTTAAAGTGTCACCTTTATTGATAGTTCTGAAGCCCAAATACCTTCATATTGACTTTCATGCACCCTTTTTATTAACCAGTAGTATTGTTGTTATTTTGTCATTATTACTTAGGATGCTTTTTCTGATTGTATGCGCTCAGTGTGTGCCTTTTGACACACGAATGCGCCCCACGGCAGCACATGTGGATGAAAAATAACTACGGGTGTTTTCCAAAGGCAATAGTACCTTTTTTAATTCTTGAATACTAATAATTCTTATTAGTAGCGATGTACTGGCTTTGATTAGAGGTGACAGAGCTTTCGCCGTTGCTGCTCCCAAGCTCTGGAACGACCTACCCCTGAGTGTTAGACAAGCCTCCTCTCTTCCTGTTTTTAAATCTCTCTTAAAAACATACTTTTATTTCATGGCTTTTAACACTGAGTGATATCCATCCTGCAATGGCGCCCCATAATACACCTGCTGTGAACCTGTTTTTATGTTTTTATTTATTCTATTTTAATTATTTATTTTTTATCGTGTTCTGTTTGTGTTGTGTTGTGTTTGCTCGGTACTCGTTTTATCTTTTAACCTGTTCATTGTACAGCACTTTGGCTACCCCTGTGGTAAATTTTAAATGTGCTTTATAAATAAAGTTGATTTGATTTGATTTGATTAGAATTAAAAAAGTCAGGACACTGACTGAACGACGACAATCTGCAGAACATGCCATCAATGAGTCTCTAAACTCGTGGCCCGCCACTTCATTTTATTTGGCCCTCAAAAGCCTGGAAATAATATGTATCAATAAAGTACTGTAACTTTTCTTACTGAATGTATTCTTTCTTTCTATTTTGGGAGAAAACAAATAGATGTACTCCACGTAATTGCAAATTATGTAACTTAAATATTGTCTAATTATGCAAAAAAAAAATATTATCAAACATTACATTTTTTAAATCAAAATAAATACTAATAATAATGATTTCAAAGCAAGTTATCCATCCAATTGTGCAATGTAAAAGTAACAATAGATTTCATGGTAAATTTGTGAAATTTACTGTGGTTTTTACAGCATTTTTCTCTATATGAAAAAAACAGTATTTTTTTACTGTAATAAACTGTGGTGCCTTTTTGGCATTTACAGTAATACACTGAAAAATCTACAGTTGTTGATTTGTGGGGGAAAAAAAAAAAAAAAAAAAAAAAGGCAGTTCAGGTGCCAAAATTTGACTGTAAAATTGCAGTTCTTTTTATTTATAGTAAAAAAAAACCATACATTTTACAGTAAAATTCTGGCAACTGAGCTCCCTTTTTTTTTACTATAAAAACAGCAGTATTGTTTTTCCACTTACAGTAATATACACTACATTTTGAGGTGAAATTATTGCAACATACCATATTTTTTTTTTACATTTTAGTTTTTTTAAAATCTACTAATAAAATGCATAAAAACATTGTGTAATAATAATAGTATCAATCAATCAATCAATGTTTCAATTATATAGCCCTAAATCACGAGTGTTTCAAAGGGCTGCACAAGCCACAACGACATCCTCGGCTCAGATCCCACATCAGGGCAAGGAAAAACTCAACCCAATGGGACAATGAGAAACCTTGGTATTAGTATTCACTGTTAGAAGCGGCCCTCTGGGGCCAAACATAACTGCGATGTGGCCCTCAGTGAAACCCACTTTGACACCTCTGCTCTAGTGCATAATGTCTTATCCCACTAATAAATATTGCCAGATGGTACTCAAACACCCTCAGAGTGACATTAATCTACAATCTAGCACAAGAGTAAAACTTCTGGGAGCACAACTACACCTTCACCGGATTAAAGCATCTGTTGTCGGCACAGATCCAAACAAATTTAAAAAAAAAAACGGCTCACGAGTCACGATAGCTGTCCACATTGTCACCTCTTCATGTCTATTTGTGTGTGGGCATCGGTTGCCGTCTTATGCAACTAAGTTCCACTCATCAAGTTTCTGACACGTATTGTTCGTATTAGACATCTGGTGTACTAGCGAGCGAAGGGTTTTAGTAAGTTATGACATTTCACAGAGGCTGACATACACTTATGTTGGAATTGATTGTTTAAGAAAATGGAAAAGACAATGTTTTAGTTCCCTATTTGAAAATAGTAAGGTGCATATCACATGTACATTGAAAGTTGAACAAGACTGTCACATTCTCTTGGTGTAGTTTATAGTCTGGTCTAGTAAACTTGGACTGGTGACATTCATAAATAAATACAATGATAAATGGGTTATACTTGTATAGCGCCTTTCTACCTTCAAGGTACTCAAAGCGCTTTGACACTATTTCCACATTCACCCATTCACGCACTGATGGCGGGAGCTGCAGTGCAAGGCCCTACCACGACCCATCAGGAGCAAGGGTGAAGTGTCTTGCTCAAGGACACAACGGACGTGACTAGGTTGGTAGAAGCTGGGGATCGAACCAGGAACCCTCAGGTTGCTGGCACGGCCACTCTCCCAACTGCACCACGCCGTCCCCAACATCGCCCATCTTTTACGTGGAATTTAAAATATTGACTATGAACAATAAAACACTGAATATTAACAACTTATGAACATCGCCTCTCTTTTACGTGGGATTGAAACTATTAACTATGAACAATAAAACACTGAATATTAACAACATGTGAATGGTAAATGGGTTACACTTGTACAGTGTTGGGTTAGTTACTGAAAACCAGTAACTAGTTACAGTTACTAGTTACTTTATTTCAAAAGTAACTCAGTTACTAACTCAGTTACTTAAACCAAAAAGTAATGCGTTACTGTGAAAAGTAACTATTTAGTTACTTATATTTTTTTTTTTTTTTTTTTTAAGGCCCCATTTAATGCCCTTTTAGCCTTCATTTTAGTACTGTTATTGCACTGGAGAATAATACAATCTGTTGATCAACTTGACATGCATTTGCATCACTGAACTCTGCTAAGCAATGTGGTCTACATACAACACACAAAGACAAAGATATGTTTTAAAGGGCCAATTTGTTTCAGACCAGAACAAATTGACAAAACTATTTTAAATAGCTGCAACTTAACATACATAAGTAACAAACAGCATAATAACAACATAGCTGTAAAACAAGAAAGGCACACACTACATACATAAAGCCTAACCAGGCGTTATTTTATCTCAAGGAATTCTGAAATAAAATCATGTCTGAAGCCCAGAACACTCTACACATTTCCCCACTTAGTTTAGAGAAAAGGAAATATTAGCCTGGCCCACTAGTATCCCTCTTTAGGTTTGTGAACTTTATAGTCTAAACATTTAGAGTGATGTGATAATCAAACACTCTAAAAGTCTAAAATGAAAGAGTATATAAGAGAATTGACAGAGTGTGTGTACCTTCAGTGTGCAGTGCCTCATTAAAATCCAGCCGCTGTTGGAGGTGAAGTGTGTGTCTCTTTACTAGCTTCGTCGAAGCATGTTGTTTTTGTCGCTGTTTCAGCATATTTGAAACTTACATTCAACTAAAATGTTCTTTTCTTTGTGGTCGATAAAAGAAACGTACTGAAAATATCTCCATTTTAAGAAACTCGGCTTCGGGGTTCGCCATGACGTCTTGATAGTAGACACAGACACGCCCCCTCCCACACACACACACACACACACACACACACGTACACACAGACAGCGCGCGGCGCGCCTCTTTTTTGTCGCCTCTTCAGCAGCGCTGCAACACTCAGATCTTCTCAGTTTCTAGCCGATACTACATAAAAAATAACGCAAAATATCGCAGAAACGCATCATGTAGTAACGGTAACTGAGTTACTGAATATAAAAAATAACGCGTTAGATTACTAGTTACCGCCGATAGTAACGGCGTTACTTTGTAACGCGTTAGTCCCAACACTGCACTTGTTAGCGCTTTTCTACCTTCAAGGTACTCAAAGCGCTTTGACACTATTTCCACATTCACCCATTCACACACACACATTCACACACTGCCATGCAAGGCCCTAACCACGACAGTAGCAAGGGTGAAGTGTCTTGCTCAAGGACACAACGGACATGACGAGGTTGGTAGAAGGTGGGGATTGAACCAGGAACCCTCAGGTTGCGGGCACGGCCACTCTCCCAAAAGCGCCACGCCGTCCCCCTCCATTCACTGGAGAAGCAAGTTAGCACTAGCTCCCTAGCGAGCTTAAATGCTAACATGAATACTTTATACATTAAGGTCTTTCCCCATTGAGAAACGACATACCCCAATCTAAACTTGTATAAACACTTTGCTGTTTAAGCAACTGAACTCTTCAATTGTGCACATTCAACCTACAAGCTCTACAAGCAGTCATTTGCTAAAATCAAAAAAGTTCATTTTATTTCTCATTAATGTACACTCAGCATCCCATTTTGATAGAAAAAAATGAAATTTTTGCTAATTTATTCAAGAAAAACTGAAATATCGCATTGTCACAAGTATTCAGACCCTTTGCTGTGACACTCATATTTAAACTCACATTCTGTCTATTTCTTCGGATCTTCCTTGAGATGCTTCTGCTCCTTCATTGGAGGTCTGCTGTGTTTAATTCAACTAATTGGACTTGATTAGAAAAGGCACACTATGTAAGTAAGACCTTATAGCTCACACAGTGCATGTCAGCGCAAATGAGAACCATGAGGTCAAAGGAACTGGCCTTGCAAGGAGCTCAGAGACAGAATTGTGACAAGGCACATATCTGGAAAAGGTTACAAAAATAATTTCTGCAGCACTAAAGGTTCCGAAGAGCACCGTGACCTCCATAGTCCTTAAATGCAAGACAATTAGGGCGACCATAACTCTTCCTAGACCTGGCCGCCCAACCATACTGAGCAATCGTGGAAGAAGAGCTTTAGTGAGATACGGAAGAAGCCAAAGATCACTGAGGCTGAGGTCCAGACATAAACTAGGGCAGGGGTCGGCAACCCAAAATGTTGAAGGAGCCATATTGGACCAAATATACAAAAACAAATCTGTCTGGAGCCGCAAAAAATTAAAAGCCATATTACATATAGTGTGTCATGAGATATAAACTGAATTAAGAGGACTTAAAGGAAACTAAATTACCTCAAATATAGCTACAAATGAGGCATAATGATGCAATATGTATAGAGATGTCGGCAGGTATTATCGGCCTATAAATGCTTTAAAATGTAATATCGAAAATTATCGGTATCGTTTTTTTTATCGTTTGTTTTTTTAATTTTGTTTTATTAAATCAACATAAAAAACACAAGATACACTTACAATTAGTGCACCAACCCAAAAAACTCCCTCCCCTCATTCACACAAAAGGGGTTTTTCTTTCTGTTATTAATATTCTGGTTCCTACATTATATATCAATATATATCAATACAGTCTGCCGGGATACAGTCCGTAAGCACACATGATTGGTCCACTAATAGTACTAACCTTTAATAGTTAATTTGACTAATTTTCATTAATTACTAGTTTCTATGTAACTGTTTTTATATTGTTTTACTTTCTTTTTTATTCAAGAAAATATTTTTAATTTATTTATTTTATTTTATTAATTTTTTTAAAAAGGACCTTATCTTCACCATACCTGGTTGTCCAAATTCGGCATAATAATGTGTTAATTCCACGACTGTATATATCGGTATCGGTTGATATCGGTATCGGTAATTAAAGAGTTGGACAATATCGGAATATCGGATATCGGCAAAAAGCCATTATCGGACATCCCTAAATATGTACATATAGCTAGCCTAAATAGCATGTTAGCATCGATTAGCTTGCAGTCACGCAGTGACCAAATATGTCTGATTAGCACTCCACACAAGTCAATAACATCAACAAAAATCACCTTTGTGCATTCATGCACAACCTTAAAAGTTTGGTGGACAAAATGAGACAGAAAAAGAAGTGGCATAAAACACGTCCTAGAAAGTCGGAGAAAATTATGCATGTAAACAAACTACGGTGAGTTCAAGGACCGCCGAAATTAGTAGGACAAAACGGCGCTCGCCAAATACTCGAATCAGTGAAGCATGTTTAATACAAACAGTGTGCTTTATAACAATTAGGGAGGTTTGTGTAATGTTTGTCCTCCTACAGAAACCATATTAAAACAAAAAATGTATTTTTCCCCCTCATCTTTTTCCATTTTTCATACATTTTTGAAAAAGCTCCAGAGAGCCACTAGGGCAGCGCTAAAGATGCGGCTCTAGAGCCGCGGGTTGCCGACCCCCTGCACTAGGGAGATGGGAGAAAGTTTCACCAAGTCAACTATCAGTCCTCCATCAGCCGGGGCTTTATGGCAGAGTGGCCTGACCGAAGCCTCTCTTCAGTGCAAGACATATGAAAGCCCACATAGTTTGCCAAAAAACACACGAAGGACTCCCAGACTACGAGAAATAGGATTCTCTGGTCTGATGAGACAAAGATTGAACTTTTTGGTGTTAATTCTAAACGGTATGTGTGGAGAAAACCAGGCACTGCTCATCTGTCCAAAACAATCCCAACAGTAAAACATGGTGGTGGCAACATCATTTTATGGGGGTGTTTTTCAGCTGCAGGGACAGGACGACCGGTTGCAATTGAAGGAAAGTTATACTGCAGTCAAGTACAGAGATATCCTGGAAAGAAACCTCTTCCAGAGTGCTCAGCACCTCAGATTGGGCCGAAGTTTCACCTTCCAACAAGACCAGACCCTAAGCACACAGCTAAAGCAACAAAGAAGTGGCTTTGGAGCAACTCTGTGACCATTCTTGACTGTCCCAACCAGGACCACGACCTAAACCCAAATTGAGCATCTTTGGAGAGACATGAAAATGGCTGTCGACCCACATTCACCATCCAACCTGAAAGAACTGGAGAGGATTTGCAAAGAAGAATTGCAGAGGTTCCCTAATCCAGGTGTGAAAAACTTGTTGCATCATTCCCAAGAAGACTCATGGCTATACTACAGACCTGAGCAAATTACAGCTCTCTTAAGATGGTCATTCCTGCCCGCCAGACATTTCCACTTAATTTTGATCAAGTATAGGGCTCTCTATTCCATTGGATAGTCTGATGTTTAGCTCGTATCACCATGAATTAATTAACGTGGACCCCGACTTAAACAAGTTGAAAAACGTATTGGGGTGTTACCATTTAGTGGTCATTTGTAAGGAATATGTACTGTACTGTGCAATCTACTAATAAAAGTTTAAATCAATCAATCAATCTGCTTTTTGTAGAAAGATCTACGCCTCTTGCATACTTAGATAGTTTGAGCGCTGTTTTGCTGCACAACATTCATTATTATTATTTATCTTGGCTTGGTGGATAATGATAACTGTGATTATTTTGATCACTGTAACCTTTTAATTGATTGATTGAAACTTTTATTAGTAGATTACACAGTACAGTACATATTCCGTACAATTGACCACTAAATGGTAACACCTGAATAAGTTTTGCAACTTGTTTAAGTTAAAAATTAAAATAAAATCTAAAAATAAAATTAAAATAAATAAATAAATAAATACAAATAAAAATACAAATAAAAAGCTTCGAGGTCGGTATAAACAACCAGAATTATTTCGTACACCGTATCGATTTTTTGAGAAAATGAAAGGCTTTTAAGTGCGCCTTATAGTCCCAAAAATATGGTAATATAAACGTAGCAATTGTGTGGGTGAAAATTGACTATAAGTAACGTTTGGCAAATAGCCAAAGTAAGACATTAGAGTAATCACTTTTAATAATTGGCTAGAGTAATAGAATAGAATAGAATAGAATGGACTTTATTGTCATTATATTTGCATATAACGAGATTAAGGACTCCAACTTAAGGTGCGGTAGTGGAAACAACTATGGGATAAAAATAAATTACACAAGAAGTAATAGATAAAAAATAAGAATTGAAATAAACAGACTACTATCCAATAAAAAATAATAAGCAATCCTGTACAACAGGGGTGCTCATTACGTCGATTGCAAGCTACCGGTTGATCTCGGAGGGTGTGTCAGTCGATCACCAGCCAGGCATTAAAAAAATAGTCCTAAAAATGAGCGATCATAAATCTTCACTATGACGTCACTTTCGTCACTTGATTGACATTCACGGCACCCGAGGGTCTTCTGAGATGACGCTGGCCGCTGCCAGCTCATTAAAATTACCGACTGGAAGGCAAGAAACACTTTATTTCAACAGACTCTGGCGCCGTACCTGTCGTCAAAACTCCAAAGACCGACTGCACAGTTGCACAGTTGCGCTAACAAAATAAGAGTCTCAGAAAGCTGGCGTGCACAAGCTAGCAAGCTACGGAGTTTGCCGACAATATATTTCTTGTAAAGTGTATACAAAGGAGTACGGAAGCTGGACAAATAAGATGCCAAAAACCAACCACTTTCATGTGGTATTGGACAGAAAGGAGGACTTTTTTTCTCCTCCATTCAAAAATGTGGACATTATCAGCACCACTGTCTGATTACAATCAATGCAAAAGTCATCAGAATCAGGTAATACACCAACTTATATTCTTGTCTTCATGAAAGAAAGGAATCTATATGTGTTAAACATGCTTGTATTATCTTTAAACACCTTTAACTTATTAACAATATTAACTATATGTGTTAAACATGCTTGTATTATCTTTAAACACCTTTAAGTTGTTAACAATATTAACTATATGTATTAAACATTCTTGTATTATCATTAAACACCTTTAATGTTTTAACAATATTAACTATGTGTTAAACATGCTTGTATTATCATTAAACACCTTTAACTTGTTAACAATATTAACTATATGTATTAAGCATACTTGTATTATCATTAAACACCTTTAATTTTTTAACAATATTAACTATGTGTTAAACATGCTTGTATTATCATTAAACACCTTTTACTTGTTAACAATATTAACTATATGTATTAAACATACTTGTATTATCATTAAACACCTTTAATTTTTTAACAATATTAACTATATGTGTTAAACAGCTTGCATTATCATTAAACACCTTTAACTTGTTAACAATATTAACTATATGTATTAAACATTCTTGTATTATCATTAAACACCTTTAATTCTTTAACAATATTAACTATATGTGTTAAACATGCTTGCATTATCTTTAAACACCTTTAACTTGTTAACAAAAACATATATTTCATAAATAAGTAAATGTAAATTATATATATGAATGAGGTAGATCCCCACGACTTGATCAATTGAAAAGTAGCTCGCCTGCAGAAAAAGTGTGAGCACCCCTGCTGTACAATATACAAAACAATATACAAAATACTATACAATATACAGAACAAGACAAGAGTACTGGAGTAATAACAATCAGTGTCGGATGTATTGCCCTCGAAGGGTAATATTGGACAGTAGGGTATTAGGGTAGGATATTGTATAGGGGTGAATTATTTATTATAAGTTTGAGTTCAAGATGGTGACAGCTCTGGGAAAGAAGCTGCCTCTAAATAATACTTAATTCTACTTCAGAGTGATGAGTGGAACGAGAGAAAGAACAATGGCAGACACGAAGACACCTGTATTGCTTTCCAGAACTGAAATCAGTATTACGACTTATACCGATGTAAACGGTCAGACAATATATGGTAAAAATCGAACGTACCACACAGGTCCTAACAGCATGTCCCATCCTGCTCATCCAGCAGCTGAGCGGAAATAGCTGGCAGGGGTAGTGACCAGAGAGTACATCTGTGTGCCATTGTAAGAATGATTCACTCCCCAAAAATGTTCCTGTGCTGCCACGCTGTGTGTGTGTGTGTGTATGTGATAGCTTGAGCTAAATCCAAGCATGGATTTGTTCTTTGTTGTCCCTGACTTGACTGGGAACTCACACTAAAATAAACAACTTGCAGGGATTCCACACATAAATATGCTTCAGTTTGGCACGCTAAGTACTTTAAAATGATGGCTCATTTGTATAGACAAAGCTATATACAGTATCGTTAGTTTGTTATGAGACCCTGATGGAATACAAACAGGAAATGTTGGCTTTTCAATGGCACTTAAGAGCCCATATACTTCAAACAAAAATAAATAAAAAAGGGATTACTAACACAAAGTGGCAAACCGCTGGCAGACAGTCAGCCAACCAATAATGCATGAATGAAGAAGCTTAGCATTGTGGCTTTTTTTCGCCGGCACATAGAGCGGAGCCCAAACCTTGGCCTGTGGTTGTGAACATTCTGGCTTGAGATGTCACATTCCCTGCTGGCTCCAAGTCATCTGAACTGAAGTCAAAAATTACTCAGCTACTTGCAATATCCTAACTGGGAAAAAAACACCTTAACTAAATGTACAATAAATAATTATTGGTGCAGATTTTAGACATCTGATATTATAACTTTTAGTAATAGTACCAAATTGCAATGTGCAGTAGGTATTTTGTTTTTTGATGGTTTTTCCAATGCAAAATTTCACTTTGAGACAAGTATCAATCAATCAATCAATCAATCAATGTTTACTTATATAGCCCTAAATCACAAGTGTCTCAAAGGGCTGCACAAGCCACAACGACATCCTCGGTCCAAATCCCACATCAGGGCAAGGAAAAACTCAACCCAATGGGACAATGAGAAACCTTGGAGAGGACCGCAGTTGTGGGGACCCCACTTAAGGCAACCGGTGCAATGGACGTCGAGTGGATCTAGCATAATATTGTGAGAGTCCAGTCCATAGTGGATCTAACATAATAGTGTGAGAGTCCAGTCCATAGTGGATCTAACATAATAGTGAGAGTCCAGTCCATAGTGGATCTAACATAATAGTGAGAGTTCAGTCCATAGTGGATCTAACATAATAGTGAGAGTCCAGTCCATAGTAGATCTAACATAATAGTGAGAGTCCAGTCCATAGTGGATCTAGCATAATAGTGAGAGACCAGTCCATAGTGGATCTAACATAATAGTGAGAGTCCAGTCCATAGTGGATCTAACATAATAGTGTGAGAGTCCAGTCCATAGTGGATCTAACATAATAGTGAGAGTCCAGTCCATAGTGGATCTAACATAATAGTGAGAGTCCAGTCCATAGTGGATCTAACATAATAGTGTGATAGTCCAGTCCATAGTGGATCTAACATAATAGTGTGAGAGTCCAGTCCATAGTGGATCTAACATAATAGTGAGTCCAGTCCATAGTGGATCTAACATAATAGTGAGAGTCCAGTCCATAGTAGATCTAACATAATAGTGAGAGTCCAGTCCATAGTGGATCTAACATAATAGTGTGATAGTCTAGTCCATAGTGGATCTAACATAATAGTGTGAGAGTCCAGTCCATAGTGGATCTAACATACCGGTAATAGTGTGAGAGTCCAGTCCATAGTAGATCTAACATAATAGTGAGAGTCCAGTCCATAGTGGATCTAACATAATAGTGAGAGTCCAGTCCATAGTAGATCTAACATAATAGTGAGAGTCCAGTCCATAGTGGATCCAGCATAATAGTGAGAGACCAGTCCATAGTGCATCTAACATAATAGTGTGAGAGTCCAGTCCATAGTGGATCTAACATAATAGTGTGAGAGTCCAGTCCATAGTGAATCTAACATAATAGTGAGAGTCCAGTCCATAGTGGATCTAACATAATAGTGAGAGACCAGTCCATAGTGGATCTAACATAATAGTGAGAGTCCAGTCCATAGTGGATCTAACATAATAGTGTGATAGTCCAGTCCATAGTGGATCTAACATAATAGTGTGAGAGTCCAGTCCATAGTGGATCTAACATAATAGTGAGAGTCCAGTCCATAGTGGATCTAACATAATAGTGAGAGTCCAGTCCATAGTGGATCTAACATAATAGTGAGAGTCCAGTCCATAGTAGATCTAACATAATAGTGAGAGTCCAGTCCATAGTGGATACAGCATAATTGTGAGAGACCAGTCCATAGTGGATCTAACATAATAGTGAGAGTCCAGTCCATAGTGGATCTAACATAATAGTGTGATAGTCCAGTCCATAGTGGATCTAACATAATAGTGTGAGAGTCCAGTCCATAGTGGATCTAACATAATAGTGAGAGTCCAGTCCATAGTGGATCTAACATAATAGTGTGAGAGTCCAGTCCATAGTGGATCTAACATAATAGTGAGAGTCCAGTCCATAGTGGGGCCAGAAGGAGACCATCCCGAGCGGAGACAGGTCAGCATGTTATTTGTATGTTTGGTAACACTTTAGTATGGGGAATATATTCACCATTAATTAGTTGCTTATTAAAGTAACAACAAGGACTTAATTTAGAGTTATTTGGACACTAGGGGAACATATAAGGGTTAGGATTAATAATAAGCAATAATTCTGAGGTTATTGAGGGAAGACCCTTAGTTAATGGCTTACTGGTTGTATAAGAAGGCCATGCAGAATAAGGCATTAATAAGTACTTAATAATGACTAATTAAGAGCCAATATGTTACTAATTTGCATGTTAATAAGCAACTAGTTAATGGTGAATATTTGTTCCCCATACTAAAGTGTTAGTTTGTTTTTATTTAACTTGGTATTTAAGTTTCAGTTAGAATGTTAAAACATACGAGAAATACAAGTTACCGTATTTTTCGGATTATAAGTCGCAGTTTTTTTCATAGTTTGGCCGGGGATGCGATTTATACTCTGGAGCGACTTATGTGTGAGATTATTAACACATTACCGTAAAATATCAAATAATATTATTTATCTCATTCACGTAAGAGACTAGGCGTATATGTGGAGTTGGCAGAGTTGTTTAGAAGCGACACCGAGGAAGAAGATTTCATGGGATTTAGTGATTAGGAGTGACAGATTGTTTGGTAAACGTATAGCATGTTCTATATGTTATAGTTATTTGAATGACTCTTACCATAATATGTTACGTTAACATACCAGGCACGTTCTCAGTTGGTTATTTATGCCTCATATAACGTACACTTATTCAGCCTGTTGTTCACTATTCTTTATTTATTTTAAATTGCCTTTCAAATGTCTATTCTTGGTGTTGGCTTTTATCAAATACATACAAATTCACATATACTCACATACATAGGTACCTACGCTCCCACATACATACACAAATACAGTACATATTTACATACTCAAAGTTCGTACATCCACACGCACATTCATTATACAAACATACACATACACATACTGTACATATACATTCACTGTACAAACATACATATACACATACTGTACATATACATTCACTGTACAAACACATATACACATTCTGTACATATACAAGTACATATGCATACATACATTCATGCACATAATCACGTTTCATCAAACATATATTAACGTTGTTGTCCTAGGGTAAACTGGGTGTAACACATGGCACACTGACAAAGCTTAACCTATTTTTACTATAACAATCTACAAGGTTACGGTAGGTTGCTTCTCTTTCTTCCCCTCCATTTTTCTGCATTCTTTCGTATCTCAAGTTATCATTACGTATATGTGTTGTTGCATTTGAACAACTGTATTGTTGATAATAAAGGTAAAGTATTGGTATTGTTCATTATCAATAGCGCTATTTCTATTGGTATTTGTATTGATCCATTTGTAGTGTAATAATGCTCATTGTCATTTCTGTATTATTTTCGCTAACTGCTTATTTGCTATCACGTTTACCATCATATTTGTACATGTCGTATTTTCTGATGTTGTTGTTGTTGTTGTTGTTGTTGTTGTGTTTGCTGTTGTTGTCTCTCTGTCTAATCCCCCTCTTGTCCCCACGATTTCCCCCTCTGTCTTCCTTTTTTTCCCTCTTTCTATCCCCTCCTGCTCCGGCCCGGCTGCACCAAATGATAATATAAATACATTTAATAAAGTCAAATACAAATAAGGCAACAAGAGAAGTATCCTCTTTAGTAAAGTAAATCTGAACAGCCGATATGGGCATCTACATCAACTATATGATTTGCCTGAGAAGCTGGACAGGACAAAAAAAAGAAAAAGAAAAAAAAAAAAGAAAAGGATTTTATCAAAAAAATGTCCCCAAAAATGCGACTTATACTCTAGTGCGACTTATATATGTTGTTTTCCTTCTTTATTATGCATTTTCGGCCGGTGCGATTTATACTCCGGAGCGATTTATAATCCGAAAAATATGGCAATTGCATTTGAAAGGGTATACCTCCATTATTAGCATGTATTGTTCATTTTGTTTCAAGATATAATGGCAATAATATCTTTTATCTGCAATAATTTGGAGGTCAAATTTTGTTATCGGCCCAGGCCTAGTTATCGTACAGCCAGTTTTACTGCTTATTTTTCTGCAGAATCAAGTGTCTCAACAAAGAACCTCACGTGTTTTTTTTTGCTTAGTCTTGTGAGGGCTATACACCTCCCTCTTCCGGCTTATAGCACGTACTGGCGGAACTATGCTTGTAAGTAACACACATTAGCTTTGTGTGTGGTCAGCTAATGACTGCCATTTAGCAAAGCTCGGTACTAATAGGGTTGAAATTGGGGGTTAAACATACTTGCCAACCTTGAGACCTCCGATTTCGGGGGGTGGGGGGTGGGGGGGCGTGGTTGGGGGCGTGGCTAAGAGGGGAGGAGTATATTTACAGCTAGAATTCACCAAGTATTTCATATATATATATATATATATATATATATATATATATATATATATATATATATAAGAAATACCGTATTTTCCGCACTATTAGCCGCACCTAAAAACCACAAATTTACTCAAAAGCTGACAGTGCGGCTTTTAACCCGGTGCGCTTTATATATGGATTAATATTACGATTCATTTTCATAAAGTTTCGATCTCGCAACTTCGGTAAACAGCCGCCATCTTTTTTCCCGGTAGAACAGGAAGCGCTTCTTCTTCTACGCAAGCAACCGCCAAGGTAAGCACCCGCCCCCATAGAACAGGAAGCGCTTCTTCTTCTACTGTAAGCAACCACCCGCCCGCGTAGAAGAAGAAAAAGCGCGCGGATATCACCGTACGTTTCATTTCCTTTGTGTGTTTACATCTGTAAAGACCACAAAATGGCTCCTACTAAGCGTCAGGGATCCGGTTCATGAAAAGACGCAATCTCTCCATCCGCACACGGATTACCGGTACTATTTCACAGCAACTGATATTCCTGTGAACCGCACTGGATACAACGGGAGCAGGTACGGTGAATATTCGCACCACAGGGAATGAGAAGTCATCCTTCACTGTGGTTCTAGCTTGCCATGCTAATGGCCAGAAAATCCCATGGTGATATTCAAAAGGAAGACCTTGCCAAAAGAGACCTTTCCAGCCGGCGTCATCATAAAAGCTAACTCGAAGGGATGGATGAAGAAAAGATGAGCGAGTGGTTAAGGTAAGTTTAAGTTTACGCGAAGAGGCCGGGTGGCTTTTTTCACGCAGCTCTGTCCATGTTGATATACGTATGTTTGTGATTGCACATTTGCGTACATTTTGGGAGTGAACAGAGTTAGAACTCTGGTTTTGAATATATTATTAAAGTTTGACTGACCTATCTGACTGTTTTTTTGACATTCCTTTAGCGCAGTTAGATGCGGCTTACAACACCGGGCGGCTTATAGGTGGACAAAGTTTTGAAATATGCCGTTCATTGAAGGCGCGGCTTTTAACCCAGGGCGCCTTATGGTGCGGAAAATACGGTACTTGACTTTCAGTGAATTCTAGCTATATATATAATTATTTTATTTTTTATATATATATATATATATATATATATATATATATAAATAAAAGAAATACTTGAATTTCAGTGTTCATTTATTTACACATATACACACACATAACACTTATCTACTCATTGTTGAGTTACGGGTTGAATTGTCCATCCTTGTTCTATTCTCTGTCACTATTTTTCTAACCATGCTGAACACCCTTTCGCAGGTACCCAGAAAAGTTTCGAGTACCACCAAAAAACTGAATCTCTGAAGACAGTATAAAAATCTGTGTTAAAGGTGTACAAATACTGTTTGTATAATAAGCATGTTATTGTTTACAAATGAGGGTTAAGAGTTCAGTACTAAAAAAAAAAAAAAAGAATGTGGCTTAAGTACAGTTTTTTAATTGAGCTGCTGCATTTTTTGGTTGGGTTGTTTATTTATTTTGAGGAACTTCTCCATTTGTAAAAGGGGAGGAATGTTATAGAGTGATCTATGATGCCATCTCCTGGTGAATGTTGGCTATAGCGTACTGGGGTTACTTTTTGGTTGGCCAACGATTTACGTGGTGTTGCGCACTTGACGTCAAGTGTGTGAGTCTGTTCTGAAGTCTACAGTAAAGAGACGTACTTTATCACCTCGCCTGGTTATTGCCTCCAACTCAATATATTACAACAACATTGCTGTTTACGGCAGAC
Organism: Nerophis lumbriciformis; assembly: GCF_033978685.3. Taxonomy (NCBI): domain Eukaryota; kingdom Metazoa; phylum Chordata; class Actinopteri; order Syngnathiformes; family Syngnathidae; genus Nerophis; species Nerophis lumbriciformis. Next base: position 35,903,533 of record NC_084571.2, on the reverse strand, counting down.
GAACTGCTTTACGGTAGGATAAAACATGACTGCTGTTGTTGTGTGTTGTTACCGCGCTGGGAGGATGTTAATGAAACTGCCTAACAATAAACCCACATAAGAAACCAAGAACTCGCCCTCGATCATTCTACAGTTATAACGTGTGTTGTGGGAAAGCGGACGTGAATACAGGCTGTTGACACGTCACTCAGGTCCGCATGGAGCTGGAGGGGGCGTGGCTTCCAGCTCCGCCTGAATTTCGGGAGATTTTCGGGAGAAAATTTGTCCCGGGAGGTTTTCGGGAGAGGCGCTGAATTTCGGGAGTCTCCCGGAAAATCCGGGAGGGTTGGCAAGTATGGGGTTAAATCACCAAAAATGATTCCCGGGCGCGGCCACCGTTGCTGCTCACTGCTCCCCTCACCTCCCAGGGGGTGATCAAGGGTGATGGGTTAAATGCAGAGAATAATCTCACCACACCTAGTGTGTGTGTGACAATCATTGGTACTTTAACTTTTTAACTTAACTTTTAATATTAGCTATCATTGAATGTTTATTCCCTCATAACAAAATGACTGCAAATTGTTAGTTGCATCTCTGGGACTGCTGTTGTGTGTGTGCGTGCGCTCCTTGCGTGCACGTGTGGACTGAGAAGCAATGTTTATTTAGTGTAGTGTTGCCAAGTTACGACAGTGTGACGTGTCGTGTCGTAAAGCACCGTTTAGCGGCTGAGTGTCATTGCATCCGTTGGTTTAGATAAAGTGGTGTGAGCGGTGTCATTGTCAGTGTGGTCTTGGACGTTGGCGCAAACTGGCATCCACGTGTATGTCAGTCAGGCTACAGCTGTGGCTACAAATGTAGCTTACCACCCCCGTTGTGTGAAATGTGGAGTGAATTTATTAATAGTGTCTTAGTGTAGCGTGCTTTAATAGGGCCGCACGATTTTGAGAAAAAAACGTACCGTATTTTCCGGACGGTAGGGCGCAATGCCGATGAATGGTCTATTTTCGATCTTTTTTCATATATAAGGCGCACCGGATTATAAGGCGCATTAAAGGTGTCATATTATTATGATTTTTTTCTAAATGTAAAATACTTCCTTGTGGTCTACATCAGGGATGTCCCGATCCGATATTTGGATCGGATCGGCTGCCGAGATTTGCCAAAAATTGCGTATCGGCAAGGCATGGGAAAATGCCGATCCAGATCCACTTTTAAAAAAAACTCCGGTCCGTGTTTTCCAAAGCACCGATTTAAATAATACATTCCACTTTTCTGCTGCTTCCTAATTTCCGTTTCGCATTTTCCAGCACACCTTCAACACATCCACAGGTCTGTGACTTCTCACGCAGTTGCTTTTAGCTGCTGGCATTACACGACAGGCTCTTCTCACTCTTTCCTTTGTCTCCCTCTCACAGACAGCAAGCGCACCTTCTTACACACGTCACATACTGTCACGTCATACGTCACATACGTGTACGTCCTCCCCGAGCAGAGAGGTAGCAGCATGGCTAACGTTAGCTGTGATGCTAGCGCAGCCGTGTGACCAACGTTCTCTCTGTGCAATTGCAAACTGCTCAAGCGTCCACTGCGCATAGCAATTACATGCCACGCACAAAATCAAATAAAAAAATAAGCGCATAACAATTTTCGACACACAGACACGACAGAGAAAACGGTTTTCGTCATCATTGTTCAAATATTATAACGTCTGTCGAGACGCTTATCTCCGTTCGGTGCCACACGTCCACACCATCAAAATGCCGAGGCAAAAATTTCCACATCAACACCGTATGAAAAAATAGGGATTTTTTTAGTTGTGATTTCCTTCTCTGCATGAAAGTTTAAAAGTAGCATATATTAATGCAGTATGAAGAAGAATGTTTTAATGTAGACATGCAAGCCTTGAAAGAAAATTTTGAAAATCAAGACTACATTTCCTGCAAATGGGTGCATTTCTACCCTATATTTTAACTTTAGATTTATTCTCATATCAAACTCTTTTGGCTGTCTTTTTGACACTTACATCCAACACCCCCCTCCACACCCTGGATTATAAATAATGTAAATAATTCATTGTGATTATCTTGTGTGATGACTGTATTATGATGATAGTATATATCTGATAGTATATATCTGTATCATGAATCAATTTAAGTGGACCCCGACTTAAACAAGTTGAAAAACTTATTCGGGTGTTACCATTTAGTGGTTAATTGTACGGAATATGTACGTCACTGTGCAACCTACTAATAAAAGTCTCAATCAATCAATCAAAACACAGAATCATCATACTGCTGTGATTATATGCATCAAGTGTTCATTCAAGGCTAAGGCAAAATATCGAGATATATATCGTGTATCGCAATATGGCCTTAAAATATCGCAATATTAAAAAAAGGCCATATCGCCCAGCCCTAGTTTCAATGATGCCATTTCTGTTTGTCATGTATAATTTTGTCTATTTTGTGTTTATCCTTGAATAAACAGGTCAGTTTCTTGTTACCAACCATTGTGTATTATTCAAACTCCCCTAATTCAGCTGGCTAGTTGTTATCAAGAGTACTAAAACCCTTTTCAACATGATTCTGACAACTAAGTAGGCGAAATAACTTTAAACTTTAATACATGCTCGGATAGGCCAGTATCGGTCAGTATCGGTATCGGATCGGAAATGCAAAAACAATATCGGTATCGGATCGGAAGTGCAAAAACTTGGATCGGGACATCCCTAGTCTACATAACATGTAATGGTGGTTCTTTGGTCAAAATGTTGCATAGATGATGTTTTACACATCATCTTCAAGTCGCTTTCTGACAGTCTCTTCCGGATGCGCCGTTTTGTGGGCGGTCTTATTTACGCGGCTCACCTTCGACAGCGTCTTTTCTCCGTCACCTTTGTTGTAGCGGTGTAGCGTGCAAGGACGGGAGTGGAAGAAATGTCAAAAGATGCCGCTAACTGTTTTAATGACATTCAGACTTTACTTCAATCAATAACGGAGCAGCATCTCCTCATCCGGAAACAACAACATCGCCGAAAACGTGTCCCGTGAAAAACCATCCGACCTGAACTCGCTAATAACTAAAGTTCCTTGGGTGAATAATGTAAACTCACTACACCGGTATGTTTTAGCACTTTCATGGCGAGTTTACTGACAGATATAAGTAAGAACTTTACACTACTTTATATTAGAAATGGCAACAGTGGAGGATGAATGTGCCATAACAAGAAGATAGAGAAAAAGAAGAAGCTTATCGACGACGGCGTTGGCAAGGACAACAAAGGCAGACGCACACAATTATTCAGGACTTATGCAGATCTCAAATACAGATCAGCAGGTACCAGAAGGTAAGAAAATTTGCTTTTGCATAATATTGTGAAACAAAACACCAGATAATGTCTTACCTTATACACACACCATAATAATACTTGTATGTTTTAAGCACAGTACAATCCATCAAGTGGTGCGGCTTCATAGCTTACCAAAGTCCTACTAAAACATTTTGAGAGATGTTTGAGCGCCGTGTGTAATGTTCTATATTTTCAATAAATATATTAAATGTTGTTGTTTACTTGAGTCATATTGCCATATGTGTGACTGCCATCATATTGCAGTCTACACGTATCTCTTATGTTTGACTGCCATCTACTGGTCACACTTATCATGACACCATGTACCATTAACCTACTCAGTGGCCTAGTGTTTAGAGTGTCCGCCCTGAGATCGGTAGGTTGGGAGTTCAAACCCCGGCCGAGTCATACCAAAGACTATAAAAATGGGACCCATTACCTCCCTGCTTGGCACTCAGCATCAAGGGTTGGAATTGGGGGTTAAATCACCAAAAAATGATTCCCGGGCGCGGCCACCGCTTCTGCCCACTGCTCCCCTCACCTCTCAGGGGGTGATCAAGGGTGATGGGTCAAATGCAGAGAATAATTTAGCCACACCTAGTGTGTGTGTGACAACTGGTAACAAATGAAGAAAGAAGAATTAATTCCAAAGAAAAAACAGCAGGGGGTCCATCGTCTGGCGGTGGTTTGGCTTCAAGCGGGAATATGTTGAACAGACAACCGTAATATGTCAAGTATGCAGCAAAAGCGTTGCAACACTGCTAATTTGTAGCATCATTTGAAAAGTCACCCGCTACCATTGGCCTGTGGAGAACTGGGACAACAGAGACTCTTACCAGGAGGACTTTGAGTTGGATACGCAGACACGGTACTGTGAGTACGCTTCCAAACATTTGATCGCTTGCCCGTACGTGCGTGCCTCTATGTGCATGTCATGAACTTAACTTTGGGGACTTTGGGGAAATATATGTGCTGTATGAACTTTGGGGAGGTGAACGGTACTTTGGGCTGTGGGATTGAGTGTGTTGTGCAAGTGTTCGAGTTGTATTGGCGGGTTATATGGACGGGAGGGGGGAGGTGTTTGTTATGCGGGATTAATTTGTGACATAATAAATATAAGCCTGGTTGTGTTGTGGCTAATAGAGTATATATATGTCTTGTGTTTATTTACTATTTTAGTCATTCCCAGCTGAATATCAGGTCCCACCCGCCTCTCACAGCATCTTCCCTATCTGAATCGCTCCCACTGCCCTCTAGTCCTTCACTCTCACTTTCCTCATCCACGAATCTTTCATCCTCGCTCAAACAAATGGGGAAATCGTCGCTTTCTCGGTCAGAATCGCTCTCGCTGCTGGTGGCCATGATTGTAAACAATGTGCGGATGTGAGGAGCTCCACAACCTGTGACGTCACGCTACTCGTCTGCTACTTCCGGTACAGGCAAGGCTTTTTTATCAGCGACCAAAAGTTGCGAACTTTATCATCGATGTTCTCTACTAAATCCTTTCAGCAAAAATATGGCAATATCGCGAAATGATCAAGTATGACAAATAGAATGGACCTGCTATCCCCGTTTAAATAAGAAAATCGCATTTCAGTAGGCTTTTAATAACTGTTTAATAAATACACTTTTAGTTGTGATTTCCCTCTCTGTATGAAAGTTTAAAAGTACCGGTAGCATATATTAATGCAGTATGAAGAAGAATGTTTTAATGTAGACACATAGAATCATCATACTGCTGTGATTATATGCATCAAGTGTTCATTCAAGGCCAAGGCAAAATATCCAGATACATGGCCTAAAAATATCGAGATATTAATAAAAGGCCATATGTGAGACCAATGAAGTGTGTGGGAGCATGTCCTAGACGGCCCTCAACTCTGGAATAACAGTTGCCCTTTGACCTGGACATACATCACGGCAGAACCCACTGGAATGTTTAGACAAGCGAACAAGGCTTTGGTTACTGTTTGGGGGGGTGAGGAGCTCACACTAGGAAATGTGCTCTTGAGGAAGAAAGAAAAAAACGAAGCATGATGTCACGATCTCCTATGAAAGCAACTATGAATCATTCATGTAAGAGAAGTCGATTCAAGTTCAGGTAAAGAAGTTTCCACTTGAACCACCAAAATGGTCTAACGCCTAAAAGTAAAGAACTAAATAATTAATTGCCCCTTCCCTGCCTATGCACAAAGACAAGACAGCCTTAACCCGTATCACCGATAAGCAACTTCTACCTAATCTTAGCATGCCTGCTGATAACACGGGTGTGCTCATTCAATATGGAGATGTTGGACAAGGTTGTGATGAATGTAAACAAACAATTGAGGGCTCGCCATCATCCTTAAGTAGGTCAATGGGGTCAATACAGGTAAGGATTGGATGAGTGATTAATCATCGTGTGCGTATTAGGGGTGTAACGGTACGTGTATTGTATTGGCATCACTGTGTGACGTCACAGGAAAATGGACGGGTGTATATAACGATGGTTAAAATCAGGCACTTTGAAGCTTTTTTAGGGATATTGCGTGATGAGTAAAATTTTGAAAAAAACTTCGAAAAATAAAATAAGCCACTGGGAACTCATTTTTAATGGTTTTAACCCTTCTGAAATTGTGATAATGTTCCCCTTTATACCGCTGATAAACACGTGTGTGCGGTACTTAAGGGAAAATTTAACAGGTGAAATTCAGGACAATTGGCTGAAATGTGCAGGAAAATTGAAAGCTGATTACAGCATACCTGCCAACTTTTCAAATCAGAAAAACCTAATAGCCAGGGTCCAGGGGCCGCAGGCCCCGGTAGGTCCAGGACAAAGTCCTGGTGGGGGGTTCAGGCTTCGCCCCCCGACGCAAAATGATTATTAGCATTCAGACAGGTTAAAATGTTGCTAAAACCATCACTTTTCTATCAGTCACAGTGACTTTTCAAAACAAAAATATTACAGCAAAAATCATATGGGTTGATTGACATGTTTATTCTGTAAGCTAACTTCAATAGTTTGAAATTATTTTGACAGTTAATGCCAGTTATCCTGTCAACCTTTCACAAGACTTCAATTTGTTAATTGAAAGTATAAACACTTTTTACAGTAAACAAATGGTAAAACAGTAATAAACAATTCCATTAAAAAAAAAAAATTGGTGTCATTATTAACTTTCTGTCCAAGCTTGTATAATCTACTGCCTTGTTCAATTGTAAAAAATATTCTGTGCCTAAAATTCACATTTCTATCACAATTATCATACTGTAAACATGGTAAGCTAACTTCATTAAAATTAATAGTCCTGTCAATAGCATGGAATTACAATTCAAATGTAGTTTTTTTGTAAGCCTTTCAAAAGAATTCAAAATATGAAAAATTCATGAAAATTAATTGAAGCCATCAGACACTTGAAAAGTGGCACATCACATCTCTAATGTAATCATTTTAACTTTTCAACAGAAATAGCACTGCAAAAATATTAAGGACATACTTCTGTATTTTGGTAGTTATGCTGTCAACATTTAACAAGATTTCTTCAACTTGGACTTGAAAGCATAAATAGTACAAACACTTTTAACAGTATAACAGTACTAAACAATTCCAATATATAACATCGGTGTCATTACCTTTTTGTGGCTAAAATCCGAAAAACGTTGAAAGTTTTCCACTTGTATCGCTAGCAACGGCATTAGACTTGTGTTCTTTTGTCCCGACGTGGTCTTTTACATCGCTAATTCCTCCGTGTCCGATCGAAAAATCTTGTCTGCACAAGGTGCAATTCGCGTAGTTTTCACCCTTTTTGGAACGGATAATTATTCCCGGATAGGCTTTTGAATATTCTTCACGGAATGACTGCAGTTTTCTTTTCGGTTTAAGACTCGTTTGCGATTTTTCTCCGGCTGATTGTGATCGTTCGCTCGTTTGGAAACAATGGCAACAGTTGCCTCGTGCTTGGCAGCGGTGCTATAAATAGCCTCGCGCATTTAAAAAAAAAAAAAATTTAATTAATGAAAAACCGTATTTTTTATCACTGCAACCGTAACCCGGAATAGGTTGATGAAAACCGTACTAATTAAGGGAAAACCGGAGTAGTTGGCAGGTATGTTACAGACTGGACTATAACTTCAATAAGAACGCAATACAATCAGGGATTTTGTGAACTCAAAAAAAAAAAGAAGGATTTTTTAGGAATGTAACATTTGCTCACTCCCAGGAATGTCAGCTGCTTCTCTGCCTGACAGGTTCATTTTGTTTTTGTATGCAAATGAACCCTCTACGACCCACAAAAAGAGGGTCTTGCCAGTAACAGTTAACCATAAACGGAGTCGAAACTCTGTTTCCCCCCTGCTTAATTTGGTCGTAAATAACAAGAGAACGGCCAATCATGTTGTAATAAACATGATAGTTTAGAAGATCACAAGGTTTGAAACCGGAACTGTGCAAATAAAAAGTCAACTGGACAGTTTCCAGTCATCCAAACTGAAGGAGTTCCTCCTCCTGGTTATCATGAGTGTTTACTAGTAGTACGAGTTAGCGCAGGAAGATGCCAAGTGACTCAACAGGCTAACCATGACTCACGGACAGACCGCAACAGAAAAGAAGCCCGCCGGCGCTTTCACATTTAACTTCCAGCTGGACGGGATATGCAAGCCAATCTCCATGAATCAGCCGACACACAACCCCCTTCTTCCTCTGACGTCCCCCTTCCCCCACACCCCCTACTCTCGCACCCAGAGGAAGGTTCACGGCTTCTGGCAGAAATCTGGATCACAAATACTGTCCTCAACACTCGAGACCAACAAAAAACAGACAAACAGGTGAGAATGTTAAATGGTTGTAAAACAGAACAGATAGCGACCACATGACAGTCCCAAGAACCCTAACTTCAGGCTCTCTGTCAGCTTATTAACTACGCATTGTTTGGAACTGATAGTATTAGTAAAATAAACTAAACTTGTAACCGTAAAAGTGAATTCTATTACCTTTTCACAGAGACTGAATGTGCAATCTTTTCCAGAAGGGCATCCAGTTTTTGGAAATCCAGCAAATCATTAGACTTGGCATGCATCTTGTAATCCATTTAAATCAACTCCACGGCACAGAAACAAGCCACAATTCCAAAGGGAGGCGGGCAGAAAAAAAGATTTAAGGAAAGTTTGCTTTTCCTTTTCTGTCATCCAGAGCGCAGATTTTTAAGCCTGTGGCTCTGGTGTGTGTCCTAAAATCCCACAGAACATGATGAGTGAACCCATTGCGTAGTCCTGGTGGATTTAGAGGGGGCGGCCTTTCCAGGAAAAGAAAAGAAATAGCCCGGGAGACGGGAAGAGCGGGTTCAGGAGAGGAGAAGAGGCCACGGAAGCCGGCAGCCAGGCAGGCTGTGTTAGCTGTGTGCGCCGGTCTTCTCTCTACCCCATCCCCCTCTCAGTAGTACAACGGCCCAGTTGCCAAAGGCTCTTCGCTCCATTGTGTCCTCTTCAAGGGCCTCCCCAAATGAAAATGAAATCCGGCAGCCAGAGCAGGAGGTACGCTCGGCGAGCGAGAGAGGATCCCGGTGTGAATCCAGGAGGACTTCTATCCCCTGGGTGGCGCGCTGCCTAGCACAGGCGGACCGGCGTGTAGTTTCTGAAGAGCGAAAATGGCTCTGCCGCTTCCTCATTCAGCCGAGTCTCAGCCCACACACACACACCCCTCCCTTCCTGGCTCGCCTACGTGCTGCCTCATTCCACCCCTCTCCTTGTTCCCCATCAATAGCTGGACGTCCTTGCACTCTCTCACACCTTAAACACCCCCCACCTCCTTCCTGTCTCTGCTTCTGCCCATTGCATCATGCTACACCCACACTCACCCTCTTCCTTTCGGCGATACTGCCTTGCAACTTAGGCCCCGTTTACATTAAGATAAGGTTATCCAGGGTAAATCACACCTAACCTTCTCTGTATCCACACACAACCTCTCCGCATGTCATAGTCACCTCCAGTGTTGCTTTGTGTGCAAGTTCTTAAATGTAACTTATCTGAACAATATCCAGTGTTGTGGTATTTCAATTAACTGGAATCCAGTGTGCTGTGGGGCCCTATTGTAGTGAATCACACCTGAGCAATGTTCCCTCTAATTGTTCATGTGTGTGAGCAAACGCAAAAAGTCCCTGAGCATTCAGTGGAGCTCATGTGAGCAACACTGTGGCTACACCAGCAGCACACCTGTCCCAAACCTGACTAAATAACAAGTTCAATCTCCATCCATCCATCCATTTTGTACCGCTTGTCCCTTTCGGGGTCGCTGGGGTGCTGGAGCCTATCTCAGCTGCATTCGGGCGGAAGGCGGGGTACACCCTGGACAAGCCGCCACCTCATCGCAGGGCCAACACAGATAGACAGACAACATTCTCTTATTATTATAATCAAATGACAGCAGTCATTTCCATGAGGTTATTTCCTAATATAAGTGTTTAGGCCCACTTACAATGACAATAACAAAAAAATATATTGTTTTTCATGAACTGTGTACTTGTATTGTTTGTCTGGGTGGAGGTCCTGCTTTGGAAATAATGTGTACCCCTTTCAGTTGCCATTAAAACATTCACATGTTGCACAATGAGATGTAAGCAGGGGATCATGTGTACATTCCTGCAACTTCCTGTTTGTAAAAAATATATTTTTTATTAGTATTTATTTAATATACTAACAGCATTTCATGATTAATATTTATAAATTAAGATTCCTAATAAATGACACTAGAATAAGCACACATTTGATTGGTAAATCATAGTGTAACGACCTGGAATGACACTTTATATGTGGTGTTGGAGTTGTCCGACTTATTGTGTGGCTGTAAACGCATCACTGGCTAAGTGCCATATGTGTTGGCGCAAGTGAGAAAGAGCGAGCGGCTGCTGTTGATATAACAAAGTTGCTTTTGGTCTGGTCTGTACTGCAGAAAATGAACACTTTTGCTAGATATTTTTTTTTTTACTAATGTTTTGGTGATGTGTTTATGGCCGACAATAAAGAGTTTTGCTCAGTAAAGTGATGATCCGCAACATACATGGCGGACAATAACTGATACAGTCTGCTTTTCCAGTCCAAATGCATTTGCCGTTTCCCTCGACAGACAGGTAATACAAAGCACACGCTACCTTTTTTTTATCACATCCACAGGAGCTCGCATTCTCGTTGACTCTCCTTCGACAAATGGACAAAGTGTTTCATGCATTGGAAAGTTCTCTTGCCGTCTGAGAAGTGTTGAATCCGAAATAGCTGCAATCGCTTTCTCTTAAGGTATTCTTACCATGAATTGATTAATGTGGACCCCGACTTAAACAAGTTGAAAAACTTATTGGGGTGTTACCATTTAGTGGTCAATTGTACGGAATATGTACTGTACTGTGCAATCTACTAATAAAAGTTTCAATCAATCAATCAATCATTTCATGTGTGATTTCCACAAGCGTCTGTACATGTAGAAGAAGGAGAAACACGGGCATGTCTGGATAACTCGCCTTCATATTTCCAGTGGTTAGCTACGAGCTACCGAAACCGCTTTACTATGAAGCTGGGTGTGGCGCGTTCTTTCTGACGTCACTTCTTGTGTGGGGCGTGGTCTTTCTGGTATCACTTCCTCTCCGAACTCAGTTTGTAAACAATCAATGAGTCCATACAAAGCTAAGAGCCGGAGATTCAAGAAATACACAACGCACTTAACCGAGTAAAAATTTGTCCAAGGAGGGGAACCTTAAACGATGGTTTAGTGTGTCTGAAACGGGGCTTAGGCTAAATAATTATTCGTTTAAGGGGTTAAACGACTCAGTAAGTTTCTTACCAGTATCATCCCTGCAGGACGAGGAATAGCTAAACATGCTTCACTACACACCGTAGCTCACCAGCTTGACAATGTAAACAAACGCCATGGATGGATCTACACCTAACATCCACTGTAATGATAGTCAATACTACTATGATTACATCGATATTTTTTAGCGTCACAAAATGTTCTTACGTTTAAAAAAAAATTAATATTATGTTTATAAACTCAGGAAATATGTCCCTGGACACATGAGGACTTTGAATATGACCAATGTATGATCCTGTAACTACTTGGTATCAAATTGATACCTAAATTTGTGGTATCATCCAAAACTAATGCAAAGTATCAAACAACAGAAGAATAAGTGATTATTACATTTTAACAGAAGTGTAGATAGGACATGTTGAAAGAGAAAATAAGCAGATATTAACAGTAAATGAACAAGTAGATTAATAATAAATTTTCTACCACCTGTCCTTAATAATGTTGACAAAATAATAGAATGGGGAATGACACAGTATGTTACTGCATACGTGGGCAGACTAATTAGGGGCCTTTGTTTGTTTACTTACTACTAAAAGACAAGTTGTCTAGTATGTTCACTATTTTATTTAAGGACAAACTTGCAATAATAAACATATGTTTAATGTACCCTAAGATTTCATGTTAATATAAAGCCAATAATTGGCTTCACGGTGGCAGAGGGGTTAGTGCGTCTGCCTCACAATACGAAGGTCCTGAGTAGTCTTGGGTTCAATCCCGGGCTCGGGATCTTTCTGTGTGGAGTTTGCATGTTCTCCCCGTGACTGCGTGGGTTCCCTCCGGGTACTCCGGCTTCCTCCCACTTCCAAAGACATGCACCTGGGGATAAGTTGATTGGCAACACTAAAATTGGCCCTAGTGTGTGAATGTGAGTGTGAATGTTGTCCGTCTATCTGTGTTGGCCCTGCGATGAGGTGGGGACTTGTCCAGGGTGTACCCCGCCTTCCGCCCGATTGTAGCTGAGATAGGCTCCAGCACCCCCCGCGACCCCAAAGGGAATAAGCGGTAGAAAATGGATGGATGGATGGATAAAGCCAATAATGCCATTTTTTGTGGTCCCTTTTATTTAGAAAAGTATCGAAAAGTATCGAAATTCATTTTGGTACTGGTATCAAACTATTGGTATCGGGACAACACTAGTCAGTACCAGAGGTGGGTAGAGTAGCCAGAAATTGTACTCAAGTAAGAGTACTGTTACTTTAGAGATGTATTACTCAAGTAAAAGTAAGGAGTAGTCACCCAAATATTTACTTGAGTAAAAGTAAAAAGTATGTTGTGAAAAAACTACTCAAGTACTGAGTACGGTAACTGATGAGTAACATACACACACATATCATATATATATATATATATATATATATATATATATATATATATATATATATATATATATATATATATACATACATTGATATATACAGTATATAATTTATAGTTATTTATTTTGCCGTTTTTGTTTACATGTTAAAGGTGTTTTAATGAATATACATGCATGTTTAACACATATAGATTCCTTTCTTTCATGAAAACAAGAATATAAGTTGGTGTATTACCTGATTCTGATGACTTGCATTGATTGTAATCAGACAGTAGTGATGATAACGTCCACGTTTTCAAATGGAGGAGAGAAAAAGTTCCTCCTTTCTGTCTAATACCACATGAAAGTGGTTGGTTTTTGGCTTCTTATTTGTCCAGCTTCCATATTCGTTTTTATACACTTTACAAGAAATACATTGGCGGCAAACTCCGTAGCTTGCTAGCTTGTTTGCGCTGGCTTTCGGAGACTCTTATTTTGAAAGCGCAGGCGCGATGGAGCGGCACTTTTATTGTGAAGACAGGAACGGTGCAGTCAGTCTTTAGGCTTTTGACGGGATGTACGGTTGAAATAAAAAAGGGTCTTTTTTCCTTCACACTTTTGACTGATTGATTGGAACTTTTATTAGTAGATTGCACAGTACAGTACATATTCCGTACGATTGACCACTAAATGGTAAAACCCAAATACGTTTTTCAACTTGTTTAAGTCAGGTCATGTGACCCCTGGCTCTGTTTGATTGGTCCAACGTCACCAGTGACTGCATCTGATTGGTGGAACGGAGTGAATGTCACCAGTGACTGTACTTGTTGAAACGCAGGCACTATGAAGGTCTGTCTGACAGACCAAAACAAACAAAGCGTGCATTAACAGATCGATAAAAATTAGTAGCGAGTAGCGAGCTGAATGTAGATAAAAGTAGCGGAGTAAAAGTAGCATTTCTTATCTATAAATATACTCAAGTAAAAGTACAAGTATGTTGCATTAAAACTACTCTTAGAAGTACAATTTATCCCAAAAGTTACTCAAGTAGATGTAACGGAGTAAATGTAGCGCGTTACTACCCACCTCTGGTCAGTACTGCATATTTATCCTCCGAAAGAAAACGCCATACATATGACTGATCAAAATCTAACGAATCAGATTCAACTATAAAAATTCATAGTCAAAGACAGCCCTACAATAGATTGACGTAACCAAAAAAATGTCAGCGGTAAGCTAAACCAAACCAATTTCAGAAGAACAAAGGACAAGTCAAAAGTTTAAAACACACAAACATACTGTATGTCATGAAAACTTTCATAAAACTAACCACTGACACTAATGCGACAAACTTAGCATCACCTGTTTACTCTTATGTTGCAGCAAAGATAGTAAATGAGGTCTTCCCTTCTAACACACTACTTAAAAAAAGGTCAGAACCCAGTGTTTAGTAACCAACATGAACGCTGAGCAGTAAGTAGCAAGTAATGCAGATCATTATTATCTGAGAAGCTGTGATTCCTGAACATTGAGACTTTCCAGAACCGAACTGCTTTGTTTGCTGGGTGACAGGAACACAACCGTATAATTTGGGTGTGGTAGAATTTGGCCGTCAATGCTTTCATGATATTTGTCAACAGCAAATGCGGAACAAAAGAAAACCAATCAAATGGCAAGCAGTGAACTCCACCTACTCAATTACTTCAATAATTATTTTAATTACGTTGGTAGTGACGGTTGCAAATTGCACTAATCCAGTTATGAGAACGAGTCTGAGACAACCCCGAGAGGAAGTCAGCAGTAATGAGAGCAATTGATGCATGGCAAAGGCTAACCCTCCTCTGCAGTGGACATTAGGGCTGCACAATTATAGCCAAAATAATTATCGTTTATTTTTATCAATTAATCATAATTCTTTACAATGTTAGGTAAAACATAGCATTTCCCAAAGTTTGGCAACCTACTTGCGGTGCTGCCGTTGTGTGAACGTGACATCATGTCATTTATAATGAAATAGTCTTATTAACATAATTAAATAGTCTTCATAAAAAAAGCTAAATAAACATTAAACATTTAAAGACAAACCTTTTTGTTTTTTTTTGGTCATTATCAATATTAACTTTTCATCTTTTTCTCTTTACACAATGCCTTTAGTTCTTATTTCCATTTTTCAAAACTCTATTATTTATTTTCATGTCTATTTACATTGTAGATTGTCACTGAAGGCATCAAAACTACACTATGTTGCCAAAAGTATTTAGCCACCTGCATTGACTCACATATGAACTTGAAGTGCCATCCCATTCCTAACCCATAGGGTTCAATATGATGTGGGTCCACCTTTTGCAGCTATTACAGCTTCAACTCTTTCGGGGAAGGCTGTCCACAAGGTTGCGGAGTGTGTTTATAGGAATTCTCGACTATTCTTCCAAAAGCGCATTGGTGATGTCACACACTGATGTTGGTCGAGAAGGCCTGGCTCTCAGTCTTCGTTCTAATTCATCCCAGAGGTGTTCTATCAGGTCAGGACTCTGTGCAGGCCAGTCAAGTTCATCCACACCAGACTCTGTCATCCATGTCTTTATGGACCTTGCTTTTGTGCACTGGTGCAGTCCTGTTGGAAGAAGGAGGGGCCCGCTTCAATCCAAACTGTCCCCACAAGGTTGGGAGCATGGAATTGTCCAAAATGTTGTAGTATCCTGGAGCATTCAAAGTTCATTTCACTGGAACTAAGGGGCCAAGCCCAACTCCTGAAAAACCAACCCCACACCATAATTCCTCCTCCACCAAATTTCACACTCGGCACAATGCAGTCCGAAATGTAGCGTTCTCCTGGCAACCTCCAAACCCAGACTGGTCCATCAGATTGCCAGATGGAAAAGCGTGATTCATCATCGTCATGGAGCTCTGTGCCCATACACAATGGCCTCTGGCATGGGCGGTCCAGTTTCACAGGGTTAAAGATAAGCCGCTGTTGCGAAAGTGCTTGACTTGATATGCAGCAAAGCCTGCTTTTGAAATGTTTATGACCCACGATCATTATCACTTTTGATTATTTATGCAGCCCTACTTTGTTGTGTTGTAATCTCAGTGTTGACAAAGTTATTTTGTTGTGGGATTCAAGATTGCCATCATATATTATACTATTAGCCGCCCATGGTGAGCGGGCCGCAAATACACAAAACCAGTGTTTTTCAACCTTTTTTGAGCCAAGGCACATTTTTTGCGTTGAAAAAGTGCGGAGGCACACCAGCAACAGAAATCATTAAAAAATGAAACTCAGCAGCCGATATAGACAATAAAAAACCTGTTGTCGCAATTGTTGGATATGACTTTAAAGCATAACCAAGCATCACTATAGCTCTTGTCTCAAAGTAGGTGTACTGTCACCACCTGTCACATCACACCCTGACTTATTTGGACTTTTTTACTGTTTTCCTGTGTGTAGTGTTTTACTTCTTGTCTTGCGCTCCTATTTTGGTGGCTTTTTCTCTTTTTTTGGTATTTTCCTGTAGCAGTTTCATGTCTTCCTTTGAGCGACATTTCCCGCATCTACTTTGTTTTAGCATTCAAGAATATTTCGGTTGTTTGTATCCTTCTTTGTGGGGACATTGTTGATAGTCATGTCATGTTCGGATGTACTTTGTGGACGCCTTCTTTGCTCCACAGTAAGTCTTTGCTGTAGTCCAGCATTCTGTTTTTGTTTACTTTGTAGCCAGTTCAGTTTTAGTTTCGTTCTGCATAGCCTTCCCTAAGCTTCAATGCCTTTTCTTAGGGGCACTCACCTTTTTGTTTATTTTTGGTTTTAGCATTAAACACCTTTTAACCTGCACACTGCCTCACACTGTTTCTGACATCTACAAAGCAATTAACTACCTGCTGCCACCTACTGATATGGAAGAGTATTACACGGTTACTCTGCCGAGCTCTAGACAGCATAGACACTCAACAACAACACATCATTTGCAGACTGTAATTACTGGTTTGCAAAAAATATTTTTAACCCAAATAGGTGAAATTAGATCATCTCCCACGGCACACCAGACTGTATCTCACAACACATTAGTGTGCCGCGGCACAGTGGTTGAAAAACCGGGCACTAAACGATAAGAGTAAAGGGCCACAAAATATGAACCGGCAAATGGTCTGCAGGCCCCATGTTTGAGACCCCTGCTGTGAACCCCAAAAAAGCTGTAATAGATGTGGTTTGCCTGGTCACAAACCAACAGTCCCGTTTCATCCAGAGGTCAATCGCAACTGGGCCAAAAAAAAAAGAGAGTTCCCATGGCAACTGGAGAGCATAACTAATAACAGCATCATAATAGGAAAGGGGAAAAAAGCAATAGGCTAAAAAAAGACAGCTCTGATCTGGGACACCAAGCAAGGCGCCAGACAATTTTAGGCCGTTTTCCACGTCTGTAATCACATTTAACAATTGTCCATCAATCTACTTTCGAGTATGGCTGGGCGATATATCGATATACTCGATATATTGCGGGTTCGTCTCTGTACGATATAGAAAATGACTATATCGTGATATTCGAGTATACGTTCTCACGCAGTTGCTTTTAGCTGCTGGCATTACACTACAGGCTCTTCTCACTCTTTCTTGTCTCTCCTTCTCACAGAGATGTAAAACAAGCGCACCTTCTTAAATATGTCACATACGTATACGCCCTCGCGGAGCAGAGAGGTAGCGGCATGGGTAACGTTAGCTGTGAAGCGAGTGGTAATACGAGACAAAGAAGGTGCGAATCTGGTAACAAATGAAGGAAGAATTAATGCCCAAGAAAAACAGCAGGGGGTCCATCGTCTGGCGGTGGTTTGACTTCAAGCGGGAAGATGTCGAACAGACAACCGTAATTTGTCAAGAGTGGGGCAAAAGCGTTGCTACAAAAAGTAGCATTACTGCTAATATGTAGCATCATTTGAAAAGTCACCCGCTAGAGAATGAAGAGTGCTTACTCCGCATGCCAACATCTCTGTTCGATGCCACACCAACAAGATGCCGAGGCAACTATTTCCACATCAACACTGTATGAAAAAAATAGTTAAAGGGGAACATTATCACCAGGCCTATGTAAGCGTCAATATATACCTTGATGTTGCAGAAAAAAAGACCATATATTTTTTTAACCGATTTCCGAACTCTAAATGGGTGAATTTTGGCGAATTAAACGCCTTTCTAATATTCGCTCTCGGAGCGATGACGTCACAACGTGGCGTCACATCGGGAAGCCATCCGCCATTTTCTCAAACACCGAGTCAAATCAGCTCTGTTATTTTCCGTTTTTTCGACTGTTTTCCGTACCTTGGAGACATCATGCCTCGTCGGTGTGTTGTCGGAGGGTGTAACAACACGAACAGGGACGGATTCAAGTTGCACCAGTGGCCCAAAGATGCGAAAGTGGCAAGAAATTGGACGTTTGTTCCGCACACTTTACCGACGGAAGCTATGCTACGACAGAGATGGCAAGAATGTGTGGATATCCTGCGACACTCAAAGCAGATGCATTTCCAACGATAAAGTCAAAGAAATCTGCCGCTAGACCCCCATTGAATCTGTTGGAGTGTGTGAGCAATTCAGGGACAAAGGACCTCGGTAGCACGGCAAGCAATGGCGGCAGTTTGTTCCCGCAGATGAGCGAGCTAAACCCCCTATCGACCCTAGCTTCCCTGGCCTGCTGACATCAACTCCAAAACTAGACAGATCAGCTTTCAGGAAAAGAGCGCGGATGAGAGTATGTCTACAGAATATATTAATTGATGAAAATTGGGCTGTCTGCACTCTCAAAGTGCATGTTGTTGCCAAATGTATTTCATATGCTGTAAAACTTCGAAAAATACAATAAGCCACCGGGAACTGATTTTTAATGGTTTTAACAATTCTGAAATTGTGATAATGTTCCCCTTTAACAACAGAAGGAGATAACGTCCGCAGGAACTTACCAGATAGTGAAGGACATACACTATTTAATTTCCTACTATGCAGCTCATTTTTATTTGACAATTATTGAAATACTTTGTGTGACATCATGCACAAAAGTGCACTTTATTTGTTTTAAACTATTGTAGAGGCGTTCTGTACAAAAAGCGCACTTTAATTTAGTGTTGTTTTGATACGCCATCTTAGTGACATCATGCACAAAAGTGCACTCAATCTTGCACTTTCTGTTTTGAAATGACATGAATGTTTGTGCCACTGCTTAATAACCGTTTAAAAAATACAGTTTTGGTCAATTGACTTAGTTGTGATTTCCCTCTCTGCATGAAAGTTTAAAAGTAGCATATATTAATGACTCTGCAGCATCGTGTGGACATCGGGGGCGGTACCTCTGGATTGGCAGACCGGGGTGGTGGTTCCTCTCTTTAAGAAGGGGAACCGGAGGGTGTGTTCTAACTATCGTGGGATCACACTCCTCAGCCTTCCCGATAAGGTCTATTCAGGTGTACTGGAGAGGAGGCTACGCCGGATAGTCGAACCTCGGATTCAGGAGGAACAGTGTGGTTTTCGTCCTGGTCGTGGAACTGTGGACCAGCTCTATACTCTCGGCAGGGTCCTTGAGGGTGCATGGGAGTTTGCCCAACCAGTCTACATGTGTTTTGTGGACTTGGAGAAGGCATTCGACCGTGTCCCTCGAGAAGTCCTGTGGGGAGTGCTCAGAGAGTATGGGGTATCGGACTGTCTGATTTTGGCAGTCCGCTCCCTGTATGATCAGTGCCAGAGCTTGGTCCGCATTGCCGGTAGTAAGTCGGACACGTTTCCAGTGAGGGTTGGACTCCGCCAAGGCTGCCCTTTGTCACCGATTCTGTTCATAACTTTTATGGACAGAATTTCTAGGCGCAGTCAAGGCGTTGAGGGGATCTGGTTTGGTGGCTGCAGGATTAGGTCTCTGCTTTTTGCAGATGATGTGGTCCTGATGGCTTCATCTGGCCAGGATCTTCAGCTCTCACTGGATCGGTTCGCAGCTGAGTGTGAAGCGACTGGGATGACAATCAGCACCTCCAAGTCCGAGTCCATGGTTCTCGCCCGGAAAAGGGTGGAGTGCCATCTCCGGGTTGGGGAGGAGATCTTGCCCCAAGTGGAGGAGTTCAAGTACCTCGGAGTCTTGTTCACGAGTGAGGGAAGAGTGGATCGTGAGATCGACAGGCGGATCGGTGCGGCGTCTTCAGTAATGCGGACGCTGTATCGATCCGTTGTGGTGAAGAAGGAGCTGAGCCGGAAGGCCATGCTCTCAATTTACCGGTCGATCTACGTTCCCATCCTCACCTATGGTCATGAGCTTTGGGTTATGACCGAAAGGACAAGATCACGGGTACAAGCGGCCGAAATGAGTTTCCTCCGCCGGGTGGCGGGGCTCTTCCTTAGAGATAGGGTGAGAAGCTCTGCCATCCGGGAGGAGCTCAAAGTAAAGCCGCTGCTCCTCCACATCGAGAGGAGCCAGATGAGGTGGTTCGGGCATCTGGTCAGGATGCCACCCGAACGCCTCCCTAGGGAGGTGTTTAGGGCACGTCCGACCGGTAGGAGGCCGCGGGGAAGACCTAGGACACGTTGGGAAGACTATGTCTCCCGGCTGGCCTGGGAACGCCTCGGGGTCCCACAGGAAGAGCTGGACGAAGTGGCTGGGGAGAGGGAAGTCTGGGCTTCCCTGCTTAGGCTGCTGCCCCCGCGACCCGACCTCGGATAAGCGGAAGAAGATTGATGGATGGATGGATGGGTATATTAATGCAGTATGAAGAAGAATGTTTTAATGTAGACACATAGAATCATCATACCGCTGTGATTATATGCATCAAGTGTTCATTCAAGGTTGAGGCAAAATATTGCGATATATATGGTGTATCGTGACATGGCCTATAAATACCGAGATATTAAAAAAAGGCCATATCGCCCAGCCCTAGGGTCCGCTACAAAGTGTTTCAGTCCTCCTCACTAATGCCGGAGCGTTGTTTTCTGCACAACCTGCATGCGACAAAAACAAAGTGGTGAACGCGCTTGTACGCACCAATCGAGAGACACACTGGTAAGCTACATTAGTTGAAAAATGGCGGCAGGACATGGCAGCAAATTTTTACCACCACCACCCCCCCCCCAAAAAACCCTGAAGTGCAGTGTGGGAACATTTCGGGTGGCTAAAAATAACCAGGGAGTCATTGAGGACGATTGCTCACCCACTTGTGAAACCTGCCAAAAGAAAGTTGCGGCTAAATGGTCTAAAACCTCTAATATCTTTTGTGGGATCACCACCCAGCTGTACACGCCAAAGTCAAGGCAAGACATAACAAATATGAAGTATTGAGTTAAATATAAAGGAGTCTCTTACGATTAGTAGCTTTGCTTAGTGTCAGTTAAGTGTCAACAAACATCAACAGGTAGTCCACCAGTGACCATTTAACGTTAGCGATTGCGTCTTCTTGTCTGTGTTGAATAAACTATCGACATTAGAAGCTAATATAGCAAGTGTAAACACTAACATAACCTCAGGATGTTTACAGAGCAGAGGTCATACCTGCCAACTTTTGAAATCAGAAAAACCTAGTAGCCAGGGTCCAGGGGCCGCAGGCCCCAGTAGGTCCAAGACAAAGTCCTGGTGGGGGGTTCAGGCTTTTCGGCCCCCGACGCAAAATGATTATTAGCATTCAGACAGGTTAAAATGTTGCTAAAACCATCACTTTTCTATCAGTCACAGTGACTTTTCAAAACAAAAATATTACAGCAAAAATCATATGGGTTGATTGACATGTTTATTCTGTAAGCTAACTTCAATAGTTTGAAATTATTTTGACAGTTAATGCCAGTTATCCTGTCAACCTTTCACAAGACTTCAATTTGTTAATTGAAAGTATAAACAGTATAAACACTTTTTACAGTAAACAAATGGTAAAACAGTACTAAACAATTCCATTTAAAACAAAATTGGTGTCATTATTAACTTTCTGTCCAAGCTTGTATAATCTACTGCCTTGTTCAATTGTAAAAAATATTCTGTGCCTAAAATTCACATTTCTATCACAATTATCATACTGTAAACATGGTAAGCTAACTTCATTAAAATTAATAGTCCTGTCAATAGCATGGAATTACAATTCAAATGTAGTTTTTTTGTAAGCCTTTCAAAAGAATTCAAAATATGAAAAATTAATGAAAATGAATTGAAGCCATCAGACACTTGAAAAGTGGCACATCACATCTCTAATGTAATCATTTTAACTTTTCAACAGAAATAGCACTGCAAAAATATTAAGGACATACTTCTGTATTTTGGCAGTTATGCTGTCAACATTTAACAAGATTTCTTCAACTTGGACTTGAAAGCATAAATAGTATAAACACTTTTAACAGTATAACAGTACTAAACAATTCCAATAGATAACATTGGTGTCATTACCTTTTTGTGGCTAAAATCCAAATTTATTCTATCAGATTGATCATACTGCAAAAATTATATGGTAACTTTATGATAAGTTTTGGTTCGACCACATCCATATTCTTTGGCGATTTTCGAGTCGGGAAACATTTTCCGAAATAACTGTCCCATGTGATCAGCCAGTGCGATTGGAAGTCCATGCTCAATTATTGCCTCCGTAAATAAAACTTTGGCATTTATCACATCCAAATAATCTGTTTGGGCGACGAAAAACGTTGAAAGTTTTCCACTTGTATCGCTAGCAACAGCATTAGACTTGTGTTTTTTTGTCCCAACGTGGTCTTTTACATCGCTAATTCCTCCGTGTCCGATCGAAAAATCTTGTCTGCACAAGGTGCAATTCGCGTAGTTTTCACCCTTTTTGGAACGGATAATTATTCCCGGATAGGCTTTTGAATATTCTTCACGGAATGACTGCAGTTTTCTTTTCGGTTTAAGACTCGTTTGCGATTTTTCTCCGGCTGATTCCATGATCGTTCGCTCGTTTGGAAACAATGGCCTCGTGCTTGGCAGCGGTGCTATAAATAGCCTCGCGCATGGCATTCGGAATGGCTCGATAGGAAGTTACGGGAAGCAGTGTCGATTGTCATTGTTGTTACGCGATTTCGTGAATAAAACTTTTTTTTAAATATTTTTTTTTAATTAATGAAAAAACTTATTTTTTATCACTGCAACCGTACCCCGGAATAGGTTGATGAAAACCGTACTAATTACGGGAAAACCGGAGTAGTTGGCAGGTATGAGAGGTTACTTTTATTCAAATGATTTTTGTTAATATATATCATTGTGTATTGTTATTATAATGTTACTTGATTAACGTATTCTTCAGACTATAAGGCGAGCATAAAATCTTTTCATTTTCCCAATAGTCGACATGTGGACTGCAAGTTGATGTTCAATAAATGACTCTAGCAAGGACCCGTAAGCAAGCAACACCGACACTTTGACGTTTCATTGAAAATGTAGAACATTACACACGGCGCTCAAAAATATGTCAAAATGGTTTAGTGCGCACTACTTGATGGAACCATAGTCAGACGTACTGCACCGTATTTTTCGGAGTATAAGTCGCTCCGGAGTATAGGTCGCACCGGCCGAAAATGCATAATAAAGAAGGAAAAAACATACATAGGTCGCATTTTTGGGGGAAATTTATTTGATAAAAGCCAACACCAAGAATAGACATTTGAAAGGCAATTTAAAATAAATAAAGAATAGTGAACAACAGGCTGAATAAGTGTACGTTATATGAGGCATAAATAACCAACTGAGAACGAGCCTGGTATGTTAACGTAACATATTATGGTAAGAGTCATTCAAATAACTATAACATATAGAACATGCTATACGTTTACCAAACAATCTGTCACTCCTAATCGCTAAATCCCATGAAATCTTATACGTCTAGTCTCTTACGTGAATGAGATAAATAATATTATTTGATATTTTACGCTAATGTGTTAATAATTTCACACATAAGCCGCCCCTAAACTATGAAAAAAACTGTGACTTACAGTCCGAAAAATACGGTACTTCAACACAGAGGTATTATCATGGTGCAAGCTGGGTAACGTTTGCTGTGGTCTGGAACAACATGGCACACAAACAACTATCAGACATGCAGCCAATGTTACATACCGATACTGTGTCTTGAAAGATGGAATACTTAACTAAACACACAGAGGACATAAGTAAAGGAGATTAAATGAGCTCAAATATACGTACAAACGATATGTACATACAGCTAATACTTGCCAACCCTCCCGGATTTTCCGGGAGACTCCCGAAATTCAGCGCCTCTCCCGAAAACCTCCCGGGACAAATTTTCTCCCAAAAATCTCCCGAAATTCAGGCGGACTCAGGTCCTCAGCGTACCTGCCCAATCAGGTTATAACTGTAGAATGATGGAGGGCAAGTTCTTGGTTTCTTATGTGGGTTTATTGTTAGGCAGTTTCATTAACGTCCTCCCAGCGCGGTAACAACACACAGTTACGTTTTTGTATACCGTAAAGCAGTTCGTCTGCCGTAAACAGCAATGATGTGACACTCTTAAACAGGACAATACTGCCATCTAGTGCATTTGATGAAAGCAGCAATGCATCATCAGAGAGGGTGTTCTGCATGGTTAGAAAAATAGTGACAGAGAATAGAACAAGGATAGACAATTCAACCCTTAACTCAACAATGACTAGATGAGTGTTATGTGTGTGTATATGTGTAAATAAATGAACACTGAAATTCAAGTATTTATTTTATATATATATATATATATATATATATATATATATACATATATATATATATATATATATATATATATATAGCTAGAATTCACTGAACGTCAAGTATTTCTTATATATATATATATATATATGAAATACTTGACTTGGTGAATTCTAGCTGTAAATATACTCCTCCCCTTTTAGCCACGCCCCCAACCACACCCCCGTCCCACCCCGACCACCCCCCGAAATCGGAGATCTCAAGGTTGGCAAGTATGATAGCTTAAAAAGCATGTTCGCATCGATTAGCTTGCAGTCATGCAGTGACCAAATATGCCTGAGTAGCACTCCACACAAGTCAATAACATCAACAAAGCTCACCTTTGTGCATTGACGCACAGTATAAAACGTTTGGTGGATAAAACGAGACACAAAAGGAGTGGCGTAAAACATGTCTTTCTTTGGCAGTGTCGGAGAAAGCTATACATGTACACAAACTGTTGAGTCACAGTCCACACAGCGGTGAGTTCAAGGGCCGCTGAAATTAGCAGGACAAAACGGCGCTCGCCAAATACTCTCATCAGTGAAGCATAAACATAATAAACAGTGGGCTTTCTAACAATTAGGAAGGTTTGTGACATGTTTGTCCTCCCACAGAAACCATATTACAACAAAAAACATATTTATCACTCCATTTTTTTTTCAATTTCCATACATTTTTTAAAAAGCTCCATAGAGCCACCAGGGCGCCGCTAAAGAGCGGCATGTGGCTCTAGAGCCGTGGGTTGCTGACCCCCGGGGCTAACCCATCAACATATTGTGTATTTGTGTACACGTGAAAAGAAAAATGTTGTCATATTCCATTTCATGTGTCAGTTATTACACGTAACAGTGCTGCTAATAATAGTGCGGTCTGCCGTGTAACACACACACACACACACACACACACACACACACACACACACACACACACACACACACACACACACACACACACACACACACACACACACACACACACACACACAAGTTGGGTCATATAGCTGTCATCAAAGTCACTCTTTGATGATAGGAGCTGTTGCTGGCCATGATTAATTCAATGATTAAAGGCTAAGCATCGTCTGGAAGCCAAGTCCCTAACATTAGGCCACAGGGGTTTAGGCTATGTCTACACTAAGGCCCCGTTTACACAAAGCCGGATTAGGTTATCCAGGGTGCATCACACCTAACCTTATCCGTGTCCACACACACAACAATGCCACCATTTAAGACCCCCCGCACCCTCCAGCACGACCTAGTACGCATGCGCGGAAAATGCCCACGTCATAGTCACCTCCAGTGTTGCTTTGTGTGCAAGTTCCTAAATGTAACTTATCAATAGTGTTGTGGTATTTCAATGAACTGGAATCCAGTGTGCTGTGAGGCCCTATTGTAGTGAATCACACCTGAGACATCATAAAATAATCACATCTTTATTAGACACGTAAACAATGTTTTTGTGCGTGGCATAGATTTGCCGTGCGTAGAGGACGCTTGAGCAGTGCGCAGTTGCACAGGCGCGCACCTTAGAGGGAACGTTGCACCTGAGACATCATAAATGAATCACATCTTTATTAAACACGGAAACAATGTGATAAAGAACATTTGACATCAATCAAACTAGGGATCTGGATACTCCTCACTCTTTTGCCTTCACCTTCATTGGCCATTCCTTTTTGGTGACTTTATATACTCTGGACCTAGACGCTGAGTCCGCGACATACATGGCGGACAATAACTGATACAGTCTGCTTTGCCAGACCAAATACATTCGCCGTTTTCCTCGACGGCCAGGTAATACAAAGCACACGCTACCTTTTTTCATCACATCCACAGGAGCTCGCATTTGTTGTCTCTCCTTCGACAAAAGTTTTTCGCTAAGTAGAATCACAGCTGACCTGGCCGGACATTGGAAAGTTCTCTTGCCGTCTGAAAAGTGTTGTATCCCAAATAGCTGCAATCGCTTTTTCTTAAGGTATACATGTGTGTTTTCCACAAGCGTCTGTACATGTACAAGAAGGAGAAACACGACATGTCTAGATGACTCACCTCCATATTTCCAGTGGTTAGCTCCGAGTTACGTAACCGCTTTATTATGAAGCTGGCTGTGGCACGTTCTTGTCACTTCCTCTCCGAACTCACTGTGTAAACGATCAGTGTGTCCATACAAAGCTAAGAGCCGGAGATTCAAGAAATACACGGCTGACTTACCCGTGTAAAAATTTGTCCGAAAAGGGAGACCTTAAAAGATGGTTTAGTGTGTCTGAAACAGGGCTTAGGCTAAATAATTATTAGTTTAAGGGGTTAAACGACTTAGTGTAGATATGGCCTAAGCCGGATAACCCCTTAAACGAATAATTATTTAGCCTAAGCCCCGTTTCAGCCACACTAAACCATCGTTTAAGGTTCCTCTCCTCGGACAATTTTTTACACAGGTAAATAAATGCGCCGTGTATTTCTTGAATCTCTGGCTCTTAGCTTTGTATGGACTCATTGATTGTTTACAAACTGAGTTCGGAGAGGAAGTGACGCCAGAAAGACCGTGCCACAGCCAACTTCATAATAAAGCGGTTTCGTAACTCGGAGCTAACCACTGGAAATATGAAGGCGAGTCATCCGGACATTCCCGTGTTTCTCCTTTTCTACATAAGTGGTTCTTAACCTGGGTTCGATCGAACCCTAGGGGTTCGGTGATTCGGGCTCAGGGGTTCGGCGGAGGTCAAGACACACCCGACTCATCATGTAAATAAAAACTTCTCCCTATCGACGTATTAAGGATACGGCAACAGCAGAAGTCAGACTGATTTGCAGGTGTGTAATTTGTTGTGAGTTTATGCACTGTGTTGGTTTTGTTCTTTGAACAAGGTGATGTTCATGCACGCTTCATTTTGTGCACCAGTAAAAAAACATGGTAACACTTTAGTATGGGGAACATATTCACCATTAATTAGTTGCTTATTAACATGCAAATTAGTAACATATTGGCTCTTAACTAGTCATTATTAAGTATTTATTAATGCCTTATTCGGCATGGCCTCATTATAACCCTAACCCTCTAACCCTGACCCTAACCCTAACCAAATAACTCTAAATTAAGTCTTTGTTACTTAGAATATGTTCCCCTAGTGTCCAAAAAACTCTAAATTAAGTCTTTGTTACTTAGAATATGTTCCCCATACTAAAGTGTTACAAAAAACATCTAATTTTGTCTTGAATTTGAAAAAAAAAAAAAAACATTTTATTTTTCACTGAAGAAGGGTTCGGTGAATGCGCACATGAAGCTGGTGGGGTTCGGTACCTCCAACAAGGTTAAGAACCACTGCCTTAAGAGAAAGCGATTGCAGCTATTTGGGATACAACACTTCTCAGACGGCAAGAGAACTTTCCAATGCACGAAAAACTTTGTCCATTTGTCGAATAATTATTTAGCCTAAGCCCCGTTTCAGCCGCACTAAACCAGCGTTTAAGGTCCCCTTCCTCGGACAAAGTGCGCCGTGTATTTCTTGAATCTCCGGCTCTTAGCTTTGTGTGGACTCGTTGATCGTTTACAAACCGACAAACGGCAAGAGAACTTTCGAATATTTGAGTCAGCTGTGATTCTACTTTCCGAAAAACTTTGTCCATTTGTCGAAGGAGAGACAATGAGATTGCGAGCTCCCGTGGATGTGATAAAAAAGATAGCGTGTATTGATTGAAACTTTTATTAGTAGATTGCACAGTAGAGTACATATTCCGTACAATTGACCACTAAATGGTAACACCCGAATACGTTTTTCAACTCTTTTAGGCCGGGGTCCACGTTAATCAATTCATGGTAGAAGGTGTGCTTTGTATTACCTGGCCGTCTTTGATTGATTGACACTTTTATTAGTAGAATGCACAGTGCAATACATATTCCGTACAGTTGACCACTAAATGGTAACACCCGAATAAGTTTTTCAACTTGTTTAAGTCGGGGTCCACTTAAATTGATTCATGATACAGACATATACTATCGTCATATTACAGTCATCACATAAGATAATCATCAGAGTATATACATTGAATTATTTACAGTATTTACAAACCTGGGTGTGGGAACTCTAAATGGGTGAATTTTGGCGAATTAAACGCCTTTCTATTATTCGCTCTCGGAGCGTTGTGACGTCACATCGGGAAGCAATCCGCCATTTTCTCACTTTCGTCGGTGTGTTGTCGGAGGGTGTAACAACACGAACAGGGACGGATTCAAGTTGCACCAGTGGCCCAAAGATGCGAAAGTGGCAAGAAATTGGAAGAAATTTGTTCAAAATACGAGGGTGTGGGGAAAGACGACGAAATGGTCAGTCGCTTGTTCCGCACACTTTACCGACGAAAGCTATGCTACGACAGAGATGGCAAGAATGTGTGGATATCGAAGAATATCGACCCTAGCTTCCCTGGCCTGCTGACATCAACTCCGAAACTGGACAGATCAGCTTTCAGGAAAAGAGAGCGGATGAGGGTATGTCTACAGAATATATTAATTGATGAAAACTTTATTCATTACTCGCGGTTTTACGTAAATTATTATACATAAACTGTGTTTACTAATAATTTAGCTTAAAAACATTTATTTTTTTCAATCATTCGAGTACATTCGGGTCGTCTTGTGTAATGCAGTATTTTGTGTCTATTTAGGTATGGTTAACCTGAGTGCTGAAATCGTGGAAAAATATATGTTCTTAGCGCGCCTGAAATGGGCTGTCTGCACTCTCAAAGTGCATGTTGTTGCCAAATGTATTTCATATGCTGTAAACCTAGTTCATAGTTGTTAGTTTCCTTTAATGCCAAACAAACACATACCAATCGTTGGTTAGAAGGCGATCGCCAAATTCGTCCTCGCTTTCTCTCGTGTCGTTTTCGTCGGTTTCGCTTGCATACGGTTCAAACCGATATGGCTCAATAGCTTCAGTTTCTTCTTCAATTTCGTTTTCGCTACCTGCCTCCACACTACAACCATCCGTTTCAATACATGCGTAATCTGTTGAATCGCTTAAGCCGCTGAAATCCGAGTCTGAATCCGAGCTAATGTCGCTATACCTTGCTGTTCTATCCGCCATGTTTGTTTGTATCGGCATCACTATGTGACGTCACAGGAAAATGGACGGGTGTATATAACGATGGTTAAAATCAGGCACTTTGAAGCTTTTTTTAGGGATATTGCGTGATGGGTAAAATTTTGGGGAAAAAAATCGAAAAATAAAATAAGCCACTGGGAACTGATTTTTAATGGTTTTAACCCTTCTGAAATTGTGATAATGTTCCCCTTTAAGGAAGTAGTTTGACATGTACTTCGGTATCAGGGAGGTGTAGCGGATTTTATAGACTAGGCTCGGTGCAAGTTGTTTTACTCTGTCCTCCACCCTAAGCCAGCCCACTTTGGAGAAGTGGGTAGGAGTTAGGGATGTCCCGATATTTGCCAAAAATTGCGTATCGGCAAGGCATGGGAAAATGCCGATCCAGATCCAGTTTAAAAAAAAAAACTCCGGTCCGTGTTTTCCAACGCACCTATTTAAATAATACATTTTACTTTTCTGCTGCTCCGTAATTTCCGTTCCGCATTTTCCAGCACACCTTCAACACATCCACAGGTCTGAGGTCTGTGGATTCTCACGCAGTTGCTTTTAGCTGCTGGCATTACACGACAGGCTCTTCTCACTCTTTCCTGTGTCTCCCTCTCACAGACAGCGAGCGCACCTTCTTACACACGTCACATACTGTCACGTCATACGTCACATACGTATACGTCCTCCCCGAGCAGAGAGGTAGCAGCATGGCTAACGTTAGCTGTGATGCTAGCGCAGCCGTGCGAGCAACGCTCCCTCTAAGGTGCTTGCCTGTGCAATTGCGCACTGTTTAAGCGTCCTCTGCGCATAGCAAATCTATGCCACGCACAAAATCTAATAAAAAAATAAGCGCATAACAATTTTCGACACACGGACACGACAGAGAAAACAGTTTTCGTCATCATTGTTCAAATATTGCGACGTCTGTCGAGACGCTTATCTCCATTCGGTGCCACACGTCCACACCATCAAAATGCGAGGCAAAAATTTCCACATCAACACCGTATGAAAAAATTAGTGATTTTTTTAGTTGTGATTTCCTTCTCTGCATGAAAGTTTAAAAGTAGCATATATTAATGCAGTATGAAGAAGAATGTTTTAATGTAGACATGCAAGCCTTGAAAGAACATTTTGAAAATCAAGACTACATTTCCTGCAAATTGATGCATTTCTACCCTATATTTTAACTTTAGATTTATTCTCATATCAAACTCTTTTGGCTGACTTTTTGACACTTACATCCAACGCCCCCCTCCACACCCTGGATTATAAATAATGTAAATAATTCAATGTGATTATCTTGTGTGATGACTGTATTATGATGATAGTATATATCTGATAGTATATATCTGTATCATGAATCAATTTAAGTGGACCCCAACTTAAACAAGTTGAAAAACTTATTGGGGTGTTACCATTTAGTGGTCAATTGTACGGAATATGTACTTCACTGTGCAACCTACTAATAAAAGTCTCAATCAATCAATCAAAACACATAGAATCATCATACTGCTGTGATTATATGCATCAAGTGTTCATTCAAGGCTAAGGCAAAATATCGAGATATATATCGTGTATCGCAATATGGCCTTAAAATATCGCAATATTAAAAAAAGGCCATATCGCCCAGCCCTAGTTTCAATGATGCCATTTCTGTTTGTCGTGTATAATTTTGTCTATTTTGTGTTTATCCTTGAATAAACAGGTCAGTTTCTTGTTACCAACCATTGTGTATTATTCAAACTCCCCTAATTCAGCTGGCTAGTTGTTATCAAGAGTACTAAAACCCTTTTCAACATGATTCTGACAACTAAGTAGGCTAAATAACTTTAAACTTTAATACATGCTCGGATAGGTCAGTATCGGTATCGGATCGGAAATGCAAAAACAATATCGGTATCGGATCGGAAGTGCAAAAACCTGGATCGGGACATCCCTAGTAGGAGTGAGGTGTGATCTGGGGTGGAGGTCGAGAAGTAATCTGACTAGCTTGTTCTGGGATGTTTGGAGTCTAGATTTGAGGGTTTTGGAGGTGCTGAGGTACCAGGGGGTACCGACAGGGAGAGGCGGTCCAGAGTACCGTATTTTCCGCACTATTAGCCGCACCTAAAAACCACAAATTTACTCAAAAGCTGACAGTGCGGCTTTTAACCCGGTGCGCTTTATATATGGATTAATATTAAGATTCATTTTCATAAAGTTTCGGTCTCGCAACTACGGTAAACAGCCGCCATCTTTTTTGCCCGTAGAAGAGGAAGTGCTTCTTCTTCTACGCAAGCAACCGCCAAGGTAAGCACCCGCCCCCATAGAACAGGAAGCGCTTCTTCTTCTACTGTAAGCAACCACCCGCCCCCGTAGAAGAAGAAGCGCGCGGATATTACGTTTCATTTCATTTGTGTGTTTACATCTGTAAAGACCACAAAATGGCTCCTATTAAGAGACACGCGTACAACGCAGAATTCAAACTCAAGGCAATAAGTCACGCAGTAGAACACGGAAATAGAGCAGCAGCAAGAGAATTGAACATAAATGGTGCGTAGGTAGAGGAAGCAACAAGATGACCTGCGCCACTAAGACAGGGAGACAGCGCCGGACGACATACGCCAACATCTGCCAGTGGATTGTAAATGCCTGGGCGGATTTATCGGTCTCAACTGTGGTCCGAACTTTCCGGAAGGCAGCATTCACGGAACTGCTGGACAACAGTAGCAACATTGACTCTGATGACTTCGACGAGACGGAGCCGGCCATTTTGGATGCCGTATTCGCCCAACTTGTTAATTTAGACACTGAAGAAAAATTCGAGGGATTTATGGATGAGGAATAATTTCAGAAAGTGAGCTTTAAATGTTTATTTTGTGTGTTGTGTGACATTAACGTTCGAGCAACGTTGAGTTATTGATGTTGCTATTGCTCTGCACTAATTTGAGTGTTACTATTTTTGTGATTGCACATTTGCACATTACATTTTGGGGGTGAACAGAGTTGTTAGAACGCTGGTTTGTAATATATTATTAAAGTTTGACTGACCTATCTGACTGTTTTTTTGACATTCCCTTTAGCGCAGCGTAGGCGCGGCTTACAACACGGGGCGGCTTATAGGTGAACAAAGTTTTGAAATATGCCGTTCATTGAAGGCGCGGCTTATAACCCAGGGCGCCTTATGGTGCGGAAAATACAGTATATAAAGTCACCAAAAAGGAATGGACAATGAAGGTGAAGGCAAAAGATTGAGGAGAGTCCTGACCAGATATCTAGATCCCTAGTTTGATTGATGTCAAATGTTCTTTATCACATTGTTTACGTGTCTAATAAAGATGTGATTAATTTATGATTCACTACAATAGAGCCCCACAGCACACTGGATTCCAGTCAATTGAAACACCACAACACTGGATATTGTTCAGATAAGTTACATTTAATTGAAGAACTTGCACACAAAGCAACACTGGAGGTGACTATGACGTGCGCATTTCCCGCGCATGCGTATTAGGTCGGAGGGGGGTGCTAAAACGACCATTGTGTGTGGACACGGATAAGGTTAGGTGGGATTTAGCCTGGATAACCTTAGCCGGCTTAGTGTTAAGCACAAAAAGGGCCAACACGCACTTAAAAGGCGTTGTGTTGGCATAACGCACAACTGTTAAGCCCCTTAATGCAGTGATTTGCCTCAAAGTGAGTGTGCGCCATCAGCATCAGACTCCACACAACGACGAGCCATAGCCGCGGAACACGGCGGTCCGACGAGCCACGGCCGTGCTATTAAAGGCGTAATGGGAGCGGAGAATGTGAGCAATATGTCAGCTAGACGCCACTCATGTGCGGTTATTGTGTCTTTTTGTATGGAGACCAAACTGCCAGCTAGCTTTTTAGCACGCTAGCTAGCTAGCTCGAGAGCAGGCCCGCCGTGCCGAGCCAAACGTTCCCAAGCGAGGCCGTTAAAAGGGCTTTGTTTTGCCGCTGTGACTTCACACTTCTCGCAACGCAGCCGTACGCGACAACAACACAAAGCGAGAGAAGAAGAGTTGGGAAACAATGGCGTTTACCTGGTTTTATCAGGTTGCCAGGGCGCGCGGGGTTCTTTCTCTCCGAGAATCGTGAACGCCTCTCCCTGTCGGTGACGTCACACGCAGTGTCCTTACGTCGGCGACGTAATGTGACGTAAGGCGCCGTCCCCCCCCCCCCCCGGCGACTTGACCAAAAACCAAAACAGAAGATAAATATATATATTTTAAATATCTGTGGACATTTTTTTTTTATTAGATTTGCTGTTTAATTAATTTTGTCGCCATTCAGATTGAAATATAATAGCAAAAATAATAATACACATTTAGAGGGTAACTGAGGTGAAAGGAGAAATATGACCTCAAGGAAATAAAAACATTCATATCCATACCCGTTGCATGTTAATATGTGGAGCAACATTATGAAATGATACAATATTATAAATATAATATATATATATATATATATACAATGAGATTGTAAAAATATATTCCAATTGAAAAAAATATATAAAGACAGAACAATAAGATCATATGGACAGCCATAAGTGTTTACATTTTTGCTTTATATTTATTATTTTACTTATTTTTTGCCTGGTTTTGTATTTGTTTTATTTCATCCCGTGGGGTGTATATTACTTTTTTTTTTGTTCGGTTTGTACTTTTTGCACTTGTTGTGTTTTTTTGTTTGTTTTCATTATATTTGGATGTAATTGTTGGTTTATATGATATCATTAAGTAAGACTACGTATTACATACTTGCCAACCCTCCCGAATTTTCCGGGAGACTCCCGAAATTCAGCGCCTCTCCCGAAAACCTCCCGGGACAAATATTCTCCCGAAAATCTCCCGATTTTCAGCCGGAGCTGGAGGCCACGCCCTCTCCAGCTCCATGCGGACCTGAGTGAGGACAGCCTTTTTTCACGACGGGAGGACAACAGGGTGACAATAATTAAATCATCCAGACTAGATAGAAATTGTATTATTATGTTTATGTTACCTAAAAATAAATATATATTTATTAATTTAAAAAAAAAAACGAAATACATTTTTACTATATTTTGCTAAAAACATCAAAATTAATTGTATTTTTATTTGTGTTTTTTCTGACTCCTTATTACATCCAGCCATATAATTATACATTCAAATAAACATATTTGAAATAATTAATTTTAAATTATCATAATAATTCATTTAAAATGACCATATTTAATTATTAAAATAATTGCTTGTTTATCAACAACTTTAGCATTTTATTCATTACATTTTGAAGCTCTCAGAAGCCAAGTTATGTTATATTCCTTAATATTTATTTATGCAAGTTTGAAGTATCAATTATCTAAACACAGTTTTGTTTGCATATTTTCAGGATGTAGACATATATATATATATATATATATATATGAAATACTTGACTTGGTGAATTCTAGCTGTCAATATACTCCTCCCCTCTTAATCACGCCCTTAACCACGCCCTGCCCCACCTCCGACCACGCCCCACCTCCCGAAATCGGAGGTCTCAAGGTTGGCAAGTGTGACGTATTATGTTGAAGGGGGGCAGGAAAATATAAGATTTTTCTTCATCCTGCACCTTCTCAGGCATTGGTGTGTAAATGAATAATTGAGGTATAATTGTCTATCGATCAAAGATGCACATCAATGAAGGAGATAAATAAAAAATGAATGAATATAAATATATATATAAAGTATTATAAAATACCTCAGTGTTTATTGTCTATTGTGAGCGAACTGTGGTGCTGAATGTCCCCAAGTGATCAATAAAGTGCTTTCTATTCTATTCTATTATGGAATGCAACAGTGTCTGGTATAATTAGACATGAGAAGATTTGATATTAAAAATTTAAAAAAATATGCTTCTGTCCCTTTTGGCGTTTTCTTGTCATTCCTTAATAAGCTAGTCAGATATTCAATTAACTATTGCATTTTTTTTTTTTTTTTTACTTTGCCAAATACAAAAAAGGACGTGAACTTACTGTGGTCTGAACCATTACCATAATTGTCTCCTGATCGTCATCAGAAAGATATTTGACATATGCACATAATTGCAATAGAAACATAAACACGGTGCTACTGCGCTAGTCTGTTCAGTGAGGTCGAATGGCGCTGCCGCCCTCTAGTGGCCAACATTATATTACATGAAATTGAAAATAAAAATACGAAAGACGGTTATTACTGCAGTATTAGCACGTTTGAAAACAATATACTGTTGTTGATATAATAACACAAATCAAATAATAATACATTAAATTACATTTTAATTCAATGTAGTTTTCAATGTTATGTTTTTGTAACAAACAGTTCAGGGTGTCCCAAGTTACCGGAGTGTTAGGTAAGGAGAAGGAGTTTTATCCCTCCAGAGTTGCCGTAGGGCTGTGACGTAAGAGGTCTATGAGTGTGGAGATGACATTAAAGAAGTGGTGGAGACCGGACCTGCTCTCATGACTCCCATTTATTATTTTATTATTATATTGTATCAGTACATGGAATATGCGAACCCAGAAC
This sequence comes from Nerophis lumbriciformis, assembly GCF_033978685.3. Classification (NCBI taxonomy): domain Eukaryota; kingdom Metazoa; phylum Chordata; class Actinopteri; order Syngnathiformes; family Syngnathidae; genus Nerophis; species Nerophis lumbriciformis. The sequence goes on along the minus strand of NC_084571.2, from coordinate 35,867,774 downwards.
GCTCGGTTACATTTTTATTTAATTTATTCAACAATTCCACATTATGCGCTGGAATGCTAATTCTCCAAACTAGCGCGTTACGAATTCTGGCTTCATTTCATCATCATTTCTTATTATTCCTTTCATGAAAATGCATATATACAAGCCATATACAGTTGAAACGTACATTTTTTTTGTTTGTTTTGTTTTTTATAAATAAGACAAATGTAAAAACATTCTATTTTAGTTACTTTGAATTTGAAAAACCCTGGCGCTGTTTTTCTACTGTTTTTTGTATTTACTTTGAATTGATTATTATTTCTCAAAAAAAAAAAGTAAAAAAAAAAAAAAAAAGTAAAAATATTCCGTTCTGCAGTGCATTTACTTCCGTTTTTGTCTTTCAAAATACGTACACATCTGTGTAGTTCCTCCCACAGCCACGAAAAAGCAGTAAATTACAAACGTATTAAGTGTTACGGAAACCTAGCTAATAACTTACACGATGCATATTTTATACGTAAAAGTTGCAAATGATCACAGGTATTTGTTACAAAATGATTGTTACTCCCAGCATTTGAATACATGTTGCAGGGGGGAAGGTTTAGAAAGAGACACACCGGACAGGAAGTGACGGGCTAGTGTGAGTGAGCTAGTTTGGGTTGGAACTGAAACGGAAGTTGATAATAAAGTAGAAGTGAGCAACTTTCCTGCTCTAACTCAACTCTTCATGGCTGGGAACATAATGGACTAGAGTGAAACAGTAATGACTCTTCAATGTAAAAAAACCCAACAAGTTTTCTCTTGTTTCTGTGGACGTCTCAGGCAGCCATCTTGAAAGGCGTCCAGTGTTGTTGTATTTAGAAAGTTCAGTTTAAGGACGCTGATGAAGTTTAAACGGTGGTTTCTTTGTGCTGATGCTTTCCAGCGGCTCGACATGTCAAATTTGCAGTTATTTTATGATGAATACAATTTTTTTTTAATGGAATACTGTATTGGTCTCCAAGCTACGGACCGCGTGCTGGATCCAGCCCGCCAGTGTCCAAAATCCGGCCCGCAGGAAGTCCCTATTTAAAAATTAAAAAAAAAAAAAAAAAAAAAATATATATATATATATATATATATATATATTTTTTTTAAATCTGTCCTTTCTAATCCATTTTCTACTGCTTGTTGGTCTCGGTGTCTCCTAGCCGCTCAGGCAAATCATATTGTCCAAAAATACATTTTCCCATCGATAACATGACATCATTGGCAAAGTGCTCGCTTTTTCAGTCAATTAGTGCGCGAGGAGTATATATATATATATATATATATATATATATATATATATATATATTAGTGTATATATATATATGTATATATATATATATATACATACATACTTATATATATACATACGTACATATATATATATATATGTATATACAGTATATATACATATATGTATACATACATATACATACACATATACATATATAAACACATACATATATATACATGTATATATATACATACATATATATATACAGACATATATATATATACATATATACATACATACATATATATATACATACATACATACATATATACATACATACATATACATACATATATACATACATATATGTATACATACATACACACATATATACACATTTATATATACATATATATGTATGTATATATATATATATATATACACATATATATATATATATATACATATATATATGTATATGTGTATATATACACACATATATATACATATATATATATATAAACATACATACATAAATATATACAGTATATATACACATACATATATATATATACATACAGTATATATACATATATATATATAAACATACATACATAAATATATACAGTATATATATATATATATATACACATACATATATACATACAGTATATATATATATATATATATATAAACATACATACATAAATATATATATATATACACATACATTTACACATATATATATATATATATATATATATATATATATATATTTATATTTATAAGTATAATATATATATGTATAATATATATATATATATATATATATATACATATATATATATACTGTTAGTCCCCAGGCCAAATTGTTTTAACCCAACTGAAAAAGTTTGGGGCACCATGTGTATTCCTTCATCATAACGTAGGTTGTTGTCATTTTCGCTTTAGTTGTGCTGATACAAGTTGGTGAGTAGGAAAATACATTTTAAAAAGTATGTACAGTACAGGCCAAACGTTTGGACACATCTTCTCATTTAATGTTTTTTTTCTTTATTTTCATGACTATTTACATTGTAGATTGTCACATCAAAACTATGAATGAACACATGTGGAGTTATGTACTTAACAAAACAAAAAAAAGGTGAAATAACTGAAAACATGTTTTATATTCTAGTTTCTTCAAAATAGTGACGTGTATTTCTTGGCTTGTCACCCTCTCCCGGGCAGAAGGTAGTCTCTTCTCAAGGATAGGGCTATCACTTTTGGATTCCGAAGTCCCAATTAGGGTCTCTTTCCTACGTGATCCAATCCACCTGTCAAACTAAGGGGCCTTATCTTATTATGTGCTCAAACTGAAATACCACTATTTACTTAAACTCGGTGGTTTGCTTTCTCCAAGATGAATATGAACATTCACCATATGCAAAACACAATAGGAGTTGATTAATTCACTTCAATAGCCACCCTTTGCTCGGATTACTTTTTCGCACACTCTTGGCATTCTCTCCATGAGCTTCAAGAGAGAGAAATGGTTAGGCTAGACTACTGCAACGCACTTCTTGTCGGGATCCCCAGCAAGAACATCCAGAAGCTGCAATACATACAGAATAGTGCTGCTAGGATCCTGATGAGAGTGTGGAAATATGACCATATCACACCAACTCTCAAATCCCTTCACTGGCTTCCTGTTCCACTCAGGATTGAATACAAAGTCTCCCTACTAACCCACCAGTGCCTCTATGGAAATGCCCCCCCTCTACCTCAAAGAACTACAGAAAGCCCGGTCTGTGGAACGCTCTCCCTGACCACCTGAGTGCACCACAGACTGTGGATGCTTTTTAAAAAGGTTTAAAAAGCCTTTTTTTTCTTCTTTTTTTTTTTTTAGATATATGCATACTAGTTTTAGCTATTTGGCTGTTTTTATTTTTTATAGTCTTTTTATTTTAATTTTTTTAATACACTGTAGCACTTTGAGGTTGTTTACTCAACGTAAAGTGCTTTATACAAATAAAATCTATTATTATTATTATTTTCACTTTACGGGTGTGCTTGAAGGTCATCGAAAGAATGCAGAGTGCGCGAAAAAGTGATCAAAGCAAAGGGTGGCTATTTTGAAGAAACTGGAATATGAAACATGTTTGTTCACCTTTTTTAGTAAAGTACTTAACTCTGTCATAGTTTTGATGCCTTCAGTGACAGTCTACAATGTAAATAGTCGTGAAAATAAAGAAAATGCATTGAATTAGAAGGTGTGTCCAAACTTTTGGCCTTTTTCAAAGCAAATTGAGGGACGTCACAAGTCTGTTTTACCATTTTTTTTGCAAGACAAAAGGCCTAAATGTAGTTTAGGTGACGCTGAAAGTGTTGTAAGACTGACACGAATCAGAAAATGGTGCAATCTCTCCTTTTTATTACATTTGACTATCACAAGAGCATTTTTGTGACAACTTATAAAATGAAACACTCCTAAAGTCTGAAATCAAAATACTGGAAGAAGAAGAAGAAAAAAAATAAATCACACTAAATTGTTTTTTTTTTATTAAGTTTCTAATAAGAACACTACAATTTGTCATTCTTCCTTTTTGTTTTTACTCTTTCTTTCTAGAACAATTCTAAAGTTGAGGTATAAAAGGAGTTCGTACAGACGCACAGGTCTGAAAACAGTGGGGAGCGGGGGAAGATCGGGGCTTATATACACAACAGAGATGGAAAGACAGAGGTAGAGAGAGGGGTAAATACAAGGGAAAGAGAGGAGATACAAATATACCAAGAAGAAGGAAATTATCATAAATCCAAAAAAACAAAACAAAAAAAAAAGGGCTTATGAGTCATTTGTACGGAGCCCCTAAAGGGACATGGGGGAAATATTTTATTTTATTTTTATTTTTTTTAAGACATGTATCTCGTGCGCAAGAGAAACTTTTTATAAAGTTATAAAAAACAAAAAAAAAAACAAAAAAAAAAAAACATTTTAAACATTAAAAAAACATTAAGAAAACAAAACATTTTTTTTAGACATGTATCTCGTGCGCATGAGATACATGTCTAAAATAAAAATAAAAATGACAATTTTTTATTATTTTTTAAAAAATAAAACTATTTAAAAAAAAATAAAACATTAAAAAAAAAAATTGTTTAAATTTTTTTTAGACATGAGAGTTTCTCATGCGCACGAGATACATGTCTAAAAAAAATAAAACAGTTAAAAAATATTTTTTTTTAGACATGTATCTCGTGCGCACGAGATACATGTCTAAAATTTAAAAAAATATATATTTTTTTAAAATAAAACTTTATTTAAAAAAACATTTTTTTTAGACATGTATCTCGTGCGCACGAGATACATGTCTAACATTTAAAAAAAAAGATTTTTTTTTTTAAATAAAACTTTATTTTAAAAAAAATAAAACATTAAAAAAAAAAAATTTTTTTTTAGACATGTATCTCCTGCGCACGAGATACATGTCTAAAATAAAAAAAGACAATTTTTTATTATTTTTTTTAAAATAAAACTATTTAAAAAAAAATAAAACATTAAAAAAAAATTGTTTAAATTTTTTTTAGACATGAGACAGTTTCTCATGCGCACGAGATACATGTCTAAAAAAAATAAAACATTTAAAAAATAATAATTTTTTTTTAGACATGTATCTCGTGCGCACGAGATAGTTTCTCGTGCGCACGAGATACATGTCTAAAATTAAAAAAAATTAAAATTTTTATTTTTTTTTAAATAAAACTTTATTTAAAAAAACATTTTTTTTTAGACATGTATCTCGTGCGCACGAGATACATGTCTAAAATTTAAAAAAAAAAGATTTTTTTTTTTTAAATAAAACTTTATTTAAAAAAAAATAAAACATTTTTAAAAAATTATTTTTTTAGACATGTATCTCCTGCGCAGGAGACAGTTTCTCATGCGCACAAGATACATGTCTAAAAAAAATAAAACATTTAAAAAAAATTTTTTTTAAGACATGTATCTCGTGCGCACGAGATAGTTTCTCGTGTGCACGAGATACATGTCTAAAATTAAAAAAAATATATATATATATTTTTAATTTTTTTAAATAAAACTTTATTTAAAAAAAAAAAAAACATTTAAACTTTTTTATTTTATTTTTTTAGACATGTATCTCCTGCGCAGGAGATAGTTTCTCGTGCGCACGAGATACATGTCTAAAATAAAAATAAAAAAATTACAATTTTTTTTAATTTTTTTTATAACTATAAAAAGTTTCTCGCGCGCACGTGATACATGTATAAAAAAAATAAAAATAATAATAATAATAAACATTTCCGCCCCCATGTCCCTTTAGGGGCTCCGTACATTTGGCTGCTGTGGACGTGGTTTCATCACATGAAAGCATACATGCACCTTCACACTGAACACAAGCTTCATTTCAAACCCTTTGGGGAACCATTACATTGTTACATTTCCACCCGTTACAAAATAAAGACCGTTTCCACAGCAGCGAGTGACAAAGCGGCAAACCCCACATTTCCACCTGGTTATGAAACGACAACAAAAACAACCTAATGAATAATAATAATAATAATAATAATAATAATAATGAAAATTGGATACAGAGTTATATAGAGTCCCGTGAGTGTGTGTCAGGGAGGGTTAGGGGGACAAAAAGACCAAATAAAAACGAGCATCTTTAAGCGAGCATTATAAAAGAAATAGTGAAACATTACACAAACTGTACAGTGACATCCATAACAACAGGTAGGGGCGGGGTGGAAAAAAAGAAGGGGGCGGGGCTTGATGACAATTTTGGTGTTTCCTAAAATACACTCGCATGAACCGCCGTTAGTAACAAAAAGTCAGGAGAATTATGCTTTTAAGGACGTCTTTTTTTTGTTTGTTTTTCCATCGTAAGGCGACAACCTAACATGATCACAACTTTATTTTAAAAAACAGCTAAAAATAGTTCCAAAGAGTGTAGTCTTTCTTTTTTGGTAACAGGGGAGGGAAAAAGAGAAGCCCCTCGCCTGATTGGACAGAAAAGAAAGTAGGGGAAAAAAAACAATAATAAAAGTAAATGTGTGAGGATGTATGTTCTTACTGCAACGAGCCCCCCCTGCCCCTAGAAATAAAACAAAAATAATTGAGGCACGAGACCGCCGTACAGAGACAAAGACACACAAAAGGGTGGCGGCGGCGTCATCGCCATCATCTTCATTACTGACTGTGGTATTTTTGGTTTTGGTACAACAGAAGGTGTGCTTCCCCGTGACTCACACGGAGATACGCACGTATCATAGCAACAACACGGTGCACTTTCTCCTCTTTTTTTTTTTTTTTTTCTTTTTTGGTCTTGACTGTCATAATGAGAACCTTTTTAACTTTTTTTTCCCTAAGTTTTTTTTAATTAAAAACGAAGCTAAAAACTGGGTAAAGGGTTATGAAAAAAAAAAAAAAAAAAAAAAAAAAACACGCTTAGAAGTCCTAACATGCATGGAAGACAGTTTTTGTTAACCCCTCCCCTCCCCTCCTTGCTCCCGACGTCGTTCTCGATGCTTTATTGGGAGCGGGTGGATTTTATTTAATTTTTTTTTTTTTGGTGGCGGCTGGTGCATTCTTGGTGAAACAGCGTTAAAAGAAAAAGAAAAAAAAATAGGCTACAATTAAAGAAACTAGCAGACAGAAAGCAAAGAAGTTAGCGGCGCCCTCTGGTGGTTGGCGACAAAAAAAAGGGCTTTTATTGTTCCATCCACGCTCCTCTTTCTTCCTACCAGCTCCGTCCTTTCAACAGCATGAGTGCCCCTCTCATGGCGAGGATGCTAACGTTTGTGCTTGACACAGCAAGTGGAGCAAAGGGGGCTTGTGTGGATGACAATCTCAGGGGTGGTGGTGAAGAGCACTGTGTGAGGTCAACGTGCACGTATAGACGGGGGGGCGGGGTCAGACCGTCCTGTGGTCCAGCACAGTGTGTGGATGAAATGATCCCATGGAGACGGAGGAGGAAAATGGCGCGGTGGGAGGTGGGGGTTGGGTGGGGTTAGAGGAGAGAGTGGGGAGTCAGTTGGAGTTGTCGGAGTGGACACTGCCAGGAGCGCCGGGAGGGGAGGTGACGGAGGGGGGAGTTGTTGTGTCCTGCCAGCTGTTAGCCTGAAACACAAACAGGAGGGCGGGAGTTCATTATGACATCCAATTAGGGTTGTCCCCATACCAAAGTGTATTTCCGTACTTTTCTAAATAAAGGGGACCACAAAAAAAATGGCATTATTGACCTTATTTTAATAAAAGATCTTAGGGTACATGAAATATATGTTTATTATTGCAGTTAAGTCCTTAAATAAAATAGTGAACATACAAGACAACTTGTCTTTTAGTAGTAAGTAAACAAACAAAGACGTTCGACATATTCCCACTTGAAGCCAAACCACCGCCAGACGATGGACCCCCTACTGTTTTTCTTGGGAATTAATTATTCCTCCATTTGTTACCAGATTCGCACCCTCTTTCTCTTGTATTAGCGCTCGCACCACTCCGGTAGCATCACAGCTAACGTTAGCCATGCTGCTACCTCTCTGCTCGGGGAGGGCGTAGACGTATGTGACGTATGACGTGACAGTATGTGACGTGTGTAAGAAGGTGCGCTTGCTGTCTGTGAGAAGGAAAGAGTGAGAAGAGCCTGTAGTGCAGGGGTGCTCACACTTTTTATGCAGGCGAGCTACTTTTCAATTGATCAAGTCGTGGGGATCTACCTCATTCATATACTGTATATAATTTATATTTACTTATTTATGAAATATATGTTTTTGTTAACAAGTTAAAGGTGTTTAATGATAATGCAAGCATGTTTAACACATATAGTTAATATTGTTAAAAAATAAAAGGTGTTTAATGATAATACAAGTATGTTTAATACATATAGTTAATATTGTTAACAAGTTAAAGGTGTTTAAAGATAATGCAAGCATGTTTAACACATATAGTTAATATTGTTAACAAGTTAAAGGTGTTTAAAGATAATACAAGCATGTTTAACACATATAGTTAATATTGTTAACAAGTTAAAGGTGTTTAAAGATAATACAAGCATGTTTAACACATATAGTTAATAAGTTAAAGGTGTTTAAAGATAATACAAGCATGTTTAACACATATAGTTAATAAGTTAAAGGTGTTTAAAGATAATACAAGCATGTTTAACACATATAGATTCCTTTCTTTCATGAAGACAAGAATATAAGATGGTGCATTACCTGATTCTGATGACTTGCATTGATTGGACAGTGGTGCTGATAACGTCCGCATTTTCGAATGGAGGAGAAAAAAAGTCCTCCTTTCTGTCCAATACCACATGAAAGTGGTTGGTTTTTGGCATCTTATTTGTCCAGCTTCCGTACTCCTTTGTATACACTTTACAAGAAATACATTGTCGGCAAACTCCGTAGCTTGCTAGCTCGTGCACGCCAGCTTTCTGAGACTCTTATTTTGTTAGCGCAACTGTGCAGTCGGTCTTTGGAATTTTGACGACAGGTACGGCGCCAGAGTCTGTTGAAATAAAGTGTTTCTCGCCTTCCAGTCGGTAATTTTAATGAGCTGGCAGCAGCCAGCATCATCTCAGAAGACCCTCGGGTGCCGTGAATGTCAATCAAGTGACGAAAGTGACGTCATCGTGAAGATTTATGATCGCTCATTTTTAGGACTATTTTTTTAATGCCTGGCTGGTGATCGACTGACACACCCTCCGAGATCGACCGGTAGCTCGCGATCGACGTAATGAGCACCCCTGCTGTAGTGTAATGCCCGCAGCTAAAAGCAACTGCGTGAGAACGTATACTCGATATCACGATATAGTCATTTTGTATATCGCACAGAGACAAACCCGCGATATATCGCCGAGCCCTACGTTACACCCTTATTATTTTGACATTCGAATGGTAACAGTAACTCTCATGATAGGGAAGAATGTTAAGAAGTCTCGATAATGATGGTGAAAGTTTCACCCTGGAACACATCATTTCTAAAAGTCCAGTTGAACTTTGGGTGTTCCACTGCTTATGTAGTAATGCTGACTACACAGTTACTCACATCCAGGCGATGAGGGGTGTAGAGGCCACTACCTGACAGCTCCTCATAGCCGCCCGTCAGGTGTGTAGCACGGTGCAGGGTATCCACCTGTCAACACAACACACAAACACACCAGTCAGTTCCAATGACTAAACAAAGTCATTATGTAGAACTCCACAACCAGACAACAACATAGCGGAGTGAGTGTCCAAATTCTTGTACTGAATGCGTCGCAGCTACTTTTTTTTTGGTGTCTTTAGAACTCCATCAGTCAACCATGAAAGGTTGTGCTTCATCTCAGTAATAATAACTTACATGACGCATGGAACAAGACTCACTGGGACAAGTTGTGTTCTGTTTGTTGTACACAGGAAAAGGGTGTGTGTGTGGACATATACAGGGATTCATTACAACAGGAAGTGCTTATCTATCGCACCTACGGCAGACATGCTCACACAACTAAAAGGTTGGGACGTTATTCTACTAGCTCCTTGTATGGATCTCGTCGGGAAACACATCAGGGTCAAAGGACTGGGTCTGAGAAGAGGTTGAGGGGGTCGAGAGGAGCTACGCTAAAGGAGAGCTATCCACGGAGGTCAGCGGGCACAGCTGTCCTCAACGCGCGTACCTGCGGCTGTAGAGAGGGTGCGATGTTGATACCCTCCCCGTTGAGCAATCGGAGCCCAAGGTAGGCATCGCCTGCGTGAGACAAACTGTATGACCCCAAAGGCAATATATATATCTACATCACGGGTGCCCACACTTTGTCAATTGACCAAGTGGAGGGGATCTACCTCATTCATATATATAATTTATATTGATGTATTTATGAAAGGTGTTTAATGATAATACAAGCATGTTTAACATTCCTTTCTTTCATGAAGACAAGAATATAAGTTGGTGTATTACCTGATTATGATGACGTGCATTGATTGGAATCAGACAGTAGTGATGATAACTTCCACATTTTCAAAATGGAGGAGAAAAAAAAAGTCCTCCTTTCTGTCCAATACAACATGGAAGTGGTTGCTTTTTGCCATCTTATTTGCTCAGCTTCCACTCTCTTTTATACACTTTACAAGAAAGACATTGGCGGTAAACACGGCAGTTTTCTGAGACTCTTATTTTGTTAGCGCAGGCAGGATGAAGCAGCGCCTTTATTGTGAAGAAAGGAACTGTTAAAGAGTTTTGACGGCAGGTACGGCGCGAGAGTCTGTTGAAATAAAAAGTGTTTCTCACCTTCCTGTCGGTCATTTTTTCTTAATCTCATCTCACAAGACCCTCGGGTGCCGTGAATGTCAATCATGTGACGAAAGTGACGTCTTAGTGAAGATTGATGATCGCTCATTTTTAGGTTTCGACTGACATCGACCGGAAGCTCACGATCGACGTAATGGGCATTTGTTCCCACGTCGTTATTGTTTTATGTTTTTGAATGATTAAGTTTACTAGTAAACGATACAAAACGTGGGAACAAATGAATGGCAAAATGAAGCGAGTTTGTTACAGTAAGAAAGAGTTAGAAAAAGTAAGAGTAGGTCAAAAAACTGTGTGGCTCGATTCCACCATACCTGACTGCCATTACCCATAATACATTGTGTCCAAACCATATTACCACACAGATCCTTCCGCCATATATGCAATTAAACAGTTACGTAATCTTCACTGTATTAAAGCAGTATAAAATAGTACGTCATCAAATTATTCAGACTAATGTAATAATTACAAATAAAGTGTACCTTATAATTATTCTAAGCATGCAATATATACATTTTCGTATTATGCAAATAATACTTTCTTTTGGCTGAATAAACATAAAGCACCTTCCATAAAATGTAAATTAACTTAAACATCATTTAGGCTCCTACACATACATTTAAAAGCAAATCTGTTATTATTAATTAGTATTAACATTTATTTGTATCCTTTTGCCATATTTTCAATTGTTGCTGCTTATTGTACTTTGTTGAGATTTTTTCAAGTGTCTAGAGACTTTTTATTAAAACCAACTAGCAACAAATCTAGCATATTTTAACGGTGTTATTATAAAATGTACTCGTGTTTAAAGACTACTTATGTCCTGACTATAGAGGCGAGCGGCAGCGAGCGTGACGTCACACTTGCACCAGTTGGGACTTTTTCTCTTTAAAAGCCGCCACTGTCCTCTTAATATTTGCAAATTTTGTAGATGGCTGTCCTCGGGTATATCTGGGATATATTAAAATGACGTCAACATTGCAGACAACGCTCTAGACCAGGGGTCGGCAACCCGCGGCTCCGGAGCCGGGGTGTATCCCGGAAGAGTTAGGGCTGCATGGGATTCTGGGTATTTGTCCTGTTGTGTTTATGCTGTGTTACGGTGCAGATGTTCTCCCGAAATTTGTTTGTCATTCTTGTTTGGTGTGGGTTCACAGTGTGGCGCATTATTAGTAAGAGTGTTGAAGTTGTTTTTTTTAATACCGCCCCCGTCAGTGTGAGCTGTGTGGTTGTTGACTAAGTATGCCTTGCTGTCACCTACGTGAGCAAGCGGAAGCCTCATACAACATGTGGCTGATCAGGCACGCTGGCTGTAGTCGGTGCTCTATGCTGAACCATCACGGCACGCATGACGCTGAGCCTTCATCTAAAACCCGCCTGCCGCATCAGCTTTAAAATTCCACATAAAGGTGTGGGCAGCGTGTCTGAGACCCCTGGTTTATACATAGCACAAAGCAAAAAAAAAGCTTTGGATGCAGTGTTATGTCATTAAAAATATCAAAAAAATTTGCGGCTCCCATTGTTTTCTATAATTTGTGAAACTGGTCAAAATGGCTCTTTGACTGGTAAAGGTTGCCGACCCCTGCGCGAGACAATGGCGTGCGTTTTGTTTACATCCGGTTTCGGTAATGAAAGCCTTTTTTCGGTGGTCAGGTTTTCACTTGTCAAAAGTGCGCAAATAATATGCTATATATATCAATTCATAATCTAACGACCAGCTGGTGTTAATGTTTTATGTTTGTGTGGCTTGGATTTGATGTCAGTTTTTCTCATATTTGCAAACAGAGTCCTTGCCTGAAAGGTGATTGGCGGATAATGAGGAAGTGTTGTGTGTCTCGGGAAGCGCGGAGACGAAAGTGTTTGCACAGTAGGTAAAACCTGTTGGAATTGTGCGGGTTTTTTGTTTCGTAATATTGGTAATAAAAGTTAAAAATGTGATTTCTCTTGTGGGCTACAGTACATTATATTAATTTAATTAGTTTTCAAGTAAAAAAAAAAAAACCTTTCCAGGGTATGCCGGTCATGAAAATGCTGTGGCGGCACGCCACATGCAATTACATTAAGGGTGAACCCTGGTTTAGTGAGAAAGATAAAGTACTGAGTTGACGCACATTATTTCCAGACTTTCACAGGCCACATAAAATGATGTGGCGCTTTGAGTTTGACATGTGTGCTGTAGGGTGTAATTTATTCATACAAACTACATCTGATGAAATGATGAGCGGGTTTATTATTTTCAGTATATGTGAATGTAATGATACATTGAATGCAATGTTCCCTCTAATTTTTCACGTGTGTGAGCAAACGCAAAAAGTCCCTGAGCATTCAGTGGAGCCCATGTGAGCAACATCAGACGTGCACACTGTGGCTACAACAGCAGCACACCTGTCCCAAACATGACTAAATAACAAGTTCAATCTCCATCCATCCATCCATTTTCTACCGCTTGTCCCTTTCGGGGTGGCTGGAGCCTATCTCAGCTGCATTCGGGCGGAAGGCGGGGTACACCCTGGACAAGTCCCCACCTCATCGCAGGGCCAACACAGATAGACAGACAACATTCTCTTATTGTTATAATCAAATGACAGCAGTTATTTCCATGAGGTTATTTCCTAATATAAGTGTTTAGGCCCACTTACAATGACAATAACAAAAAATATTGTTTTTCATGAACTGTGTACTTGTATTGTTTGTCTGGGTGGAGGTCCTGCTTTGGAAATAATTTGTACCCCTTTCAGACATTGCATTTAGTTGCCATTAAAACATTCACATGTTGCACAATGAGATGTAAGCAGGGGATCATGTGTACATTCCTGCAACTTCCTGTTTGTAAAAAATATATTTTTATTAGTATTTATTTAATATACTAACAGCATTTCAAGATTAATATTTATAAATTAAGATTCCTAATAAATGACACTAGAATAAGCACACATTTGATTGGTAAATCATAGTGTAACGACCTGGAATGACACTTTATGTGTGGTGTTGGAGTTGTCCGACTTTTTGTGTGGCTGTAAACGCATCACTGGCTAAGTGCCATATGTGCATGTGTTGGCGCAAGTGAGAAAGAGCGAGCGGCTGCTGTTGATATAACAAAGTTGCTTTTGGTCTGGTTTGTACTGCAGAAAATGACCATTTTTGCTAGATATATATTTTTTTACTAATGTTTTGGTGATGTGTTTATTGGCGACAATAAAGAGTTTTGCTCAGTAAAGTGATGGATGGAATTCATGTCCTCAAAGCGTCTCGACAGACGTTACAATATTTGAACAATGATGACGAAAACGGTTTTCTCTGTCGTGTCCGTATGTCGAAAATTGTTATGCGCTTATTATTTGATTTGATTTTGTGCGTAGCATAGATTTGCCGTGCGCAGAGGTTGCTTGAGCAGTGCGCAATTGCACAGGCGTGCACCTTAGAGGGAACGTTGATTAAATGTATCCTGCTAATATACTATATATTGTGAAGCATGTGGTGATAACATATTGTATTGATGACTAAAATCTGATTAGATAATCAGATTTTTAATCATCAATTGCTTTAATATACCGGTTTCACACTATTTCATCTCATTCGTATTTCGTTCGGGAGTCCGAATTAAGTCGGCATCTACATTTCCCTAGAGACCTTTTTCAATAAAAAAGTTTCTTTTTTTCTACCATTAATGCACTTCAAAATGTTCTGTTCTTTCAATTTGTGAGGCAAATAAACGGTCTCCTCTTCATTAAAATCGTGATGGGCCTGGACTTAATACTTTTGCTTCTTCCTGTTCATTTTCAGAGACGCAGTCACTACGTTTCCATTCACTAAATTAGTCAGATTTGTTTTGTATTTTCACACCTACATGTGACGTCCAAGTGTCCATGCTCTCTCTAATGCGATTATTGTTCATACGCCATGTACCTACTAGGGGGCGCTATTTCCTTTTAGCGTGGTTAAATTAATTCCTTTTCTGGTTGACCTATGACATCACCCTAGCCATTTGCGGATCCTTACAACTTTTTTTAACTGATGTCCGCTGTAATATTGCCACATATTACAAATATTAGGTCTCCAATGGCTGTGCTGAAGTTAAATAGCAGACAACATCAAGAAATGATCTTGGATTGCGCTCCGCACATGACGCTACTACCAAGAATGCATCTGGGCGGATGCAGGTCGGATGCAATAAAAGACCGGCGGAGGAGTTTTTTCGAAGGAATTTTCAAACGAAAATCATGGAAATTAAACTTTTGAATGTCTTAAGGTTCATCCAAAAGGCTTTGTGGATTGATGGAAGGAGTTTTAAATCCAAAGGAAAATACCGACTGATATCCAGAGGAAGGTTGCTATTGTTCTGGACTATCTTGCCAGTTGTGTGGAAAGTGAATCAGTTGGCTTGCACAAATGCAGCGTGAAGAGGTTTGCCTTAATGTACCCGCTTCATACTATTTCACCTCATTCGTATTTCGTTCGGGAGTCCGAATTAAGTCGACATATACATTTCCCTAGAGACTTTCTTAAATAAATTCCTGTTTCTTTTTTTCTACCATTAATGCACTTCAAAATGTTCTGTTCTTTCAATTTGTGAAGCAAATAAATGGTCTCCTCTTCATTAAAATCGTTGCTGGGTTTTTATTGAATGGTGTCTGCTTCAGGGGGCAGATAAATATAAGAATAGTATTCTTCCATCTGCTCCTTTCTGATCATGGAAATGTATAAGAAACAAAAAAACAATGAAAGTGTCAACTGTATATGGCTTGTATATATGCATTTTCATGAAAGGAATAAAAAGAAATGATGAATGATGATGAATAAAAGTAACATCGATAGATTTTTAAGACCTATCGCAATCATATTTAAGACCTTTTCTGAGATTTTAGGAGAACTTTCGACATTTTAAGGCCTTAAATTCAAATTATTGGATTTAAGACTTTTTTTAAAGACTTTTTAAGACTCAGCGGATACCCTGGTTGTTAGTCCAACTCATAATGACTGGTGGACAAAAGTTATGGAGGTGATATCAGTGAAAAAAATAGATTAGGTAATGAGTAATATGTTGAAATATGGGACAGATTATATGAATTTGTTTCAACTATTAAATGAACTAATAGGACTCTTTGGTCTTGTTGTGAATTATGGCTTCAGTGTGGTTGTCAAGTTTCTGAGATGCAATGCAAGTGTAAGCCACTACGATGGTTATCCATTCATTCATTTTCTACAGCGCTTATTATCCTCAGGGGTACGCTGGAGCCTATCCTCGCTGACTTTGGGCAGGAGGAGGGCTACTTCCTAGACTGGTCGCCAGCCAATCGCAGAACACAACGATCAATCATTCACACTAACATTCATACCTATAGATAATATAGTCTCCAATTAACCAAAACATGCTGTTCTTTTTTTTTTTTAATTGATGGCAATAAAAATGATAAGTGATAATACCGTATTTTTCGGACTATAAGTCGCAGTTTTTTTTCGTGCGACTTATGCTCAGGAGCGACTTATGTGTGAAATTATTAACACATTACCGTAAAATATTCAATAATATTATTTAGCTCATTCACGTAAGAGACTAGACGTATAAGATTTCATGGGATTTAGCGAATAGGAGTGACAGATTGTTTGGTAAACGTATAGCATGTTCTATATGTTATAGTTATTTGAATGACTCTTACCATAATATGTTACGTTAACATACCAGTTGGTTATTTATGCCTCATATAACGTACACTTATTCAGCCTGTTGTTCACTATTCTTTATTTATTTTAAATTGCCTTTCAAATGTCTATTCTTGGTGTTGACTTTTATCAAATAAATTTCCCCCAAAAATGCAACTTATACTCCAGTGCGACTTATATACGTTTTTTTCCTTCTTTATTATGCATTTTCGGCCGGTGCGACTTATACTCCAGAGCGACTTATACTCCGAAAAATACGGTAATAATACAATATACTTGAATTTCAGTGTTCATTTATTTACACATACATACACACATAACACTCATCTACTCATTGTTGAGTTAAGGGTTGAATTGTCCATCCTTGTTCTATTCTCTGTCACTATTTTTCGAACCATGCTCTCTGATGCATTGCTGTGTGGCACGCACAAAAGTGCTTTCATCAAATGCACTAGATGGCCGTATTGTCCTGTTTAAGAGTGTCACAACATTGCTGTTTACGGCAGACGAACTGCTTTACGGTATACAAAAAAGTGACTGCTGTTGTTGTGTGTTGTTGCCGCGCTGGGAGGACGTTAATGAAACTGCCTAACAATAAACCCACATAAGAAACCAAGAACTCGCCCTCCATCATTCTACAGTTATAACGTCATTGGGCAGGTACGCTTTTTTATATTGTGGAGGACCTGAGTCCGCCTGAATTTCGGGAGATTTTCGGGAGATAATTTGTCCCGGGAGGTTTTCGGGAGAGGCGCTGAATTTCGGGAGTCTCCCGGAAAATCCGGGAGGGTTGGCAAGTATGTATTATTGTAATGAATGTTGTTTGGTGCTGTTTGGTGTTTTTAATCACGGTTATTGATATTATTGTTTTATTGACACTGATGCTATTATTATTATTTTTTTTACAAATTGAATAAGCATTGCATCTGTAGGTATTCTCAATTGCTATGTAAATTTCTATCCCAAGTATTGTAAAGCTGGGAGTGAGTTGGAGTTATATTTTTTGTATTAGATTAATTAGCATCCTGTGTATTGGGAAATCATAAGAAAACAATAAGCATGTGTGTACAACTACAGTGGAAAAACAACAAAATTCAATATATTACTAATTATCAGCTAACGGTGCAGATGGAATGCATGTTACTACCTGAGTTGGGTGTCGCCGGAGAGTTAGCCTGGCTAGCTTGCGCAGACACATTGGCGGCGTCCACTGCTGTCTTGACTGCGTAGAGGTTGGCTTCCTCCTGGAACTTCCCAATGTTCTTCTTGTAACGTATTCTCTTGTTGCCGAACCAATTAGAGACCTGGCAACACATTGATAATGTTAATGGGTAAAAAAATAAAACTAGACAACGGTCCAAAGACGCACTTTTTTTTTGCTTATAGCAGTTTTATTTACCTGAGACACTGTGATCCCACACTTTTTGGCCAGCTCCTCCTTCGCCTCCTCACTAGGGTAAGGGTTAGACAGGTGGGAGTAGAAATACTCGTTGAGCACCTCCGTCGCTTGCTTATTGAAGTTGCGCCTCTTACGTCTGACATGGAGAGAGGAGATAATCACCACCATGATTGGAATGCGCATTGTGTGAATATAATAACTGGCGTTCTGGCACAAAGCAGCCAGACAGACCTGGCGTCGAGGAAGCGTGAGCGCAAGATCATGACTGCTTCGCAAGTGCTCTGCTTAAGCTGCATTTGGATGGAGCTGAACTTGCGGTGGATGATGGCCACCATGCGCTCGATCTCCTTGGGCGAGATGGGTCGCGTTCGAGACTGCTCCCTCAGCAGGTTCATTACATGGTTGGTGAACTCGCTGCATGCCTGCGGAGGGAAGACAGACAGACGCCTTGAAAGCTACTGTTAAGAGACAAAAACAAAAAAAAAAAAAAAACAAGTATAGTGGCTGTCAGGTGACATTTTGGCAAATATGAAGAGAAGGTCTCAGCTTTCTAACTCTTTTTAAGTGGTTAGGCGGCTTGTGTTCAGGAAGTATTGCTGGGAAAGCAGAAAATGTTGCAACCCCACAGGTGAAAATAGAATATCTGTTGGTTTTTTTTATTTGTCTATTATCAGACCGCTTCTATGTTAGCTACCTTTCTTTATTTATAATGTATATTTTCTGCTGGATCTACTCTTTATTTTATGTTGCCCTTTTTTTGCTGCATCTGTTACTTATACTGTAATATTGTACATGGTAATTGGGATTTGTTATATACTAAATAATAATATAATATAACAGTATATTTTATATATTGTATATATAATATGTAAATATTACATATATGTTATATTTTATATTGCTACTATGGTACTTTTTTTTTTATCTACTTTAGAACTTAGTTTACTCTTTTTGTGCCTTTGTGTGCATTATCCTTTCCTTTGTAACTGAGCTACTGTGTGGAACAAACAAACAAACAATTTCCCTCGTGGATCAATAAAGTGTGTCTAAATAAGTTAAAGTTAAAGTACCAATTATTGTCTCACACACACTAGGTGTGGTGAAATGTGTCCTCTGCATGTGACCATACCTGCCAACTTTTGAAATCAGAAAAACCTAGTAGCCAGGGTCCAGGGTAGATCCAGGACAAAGTCCTGGTGGGGGGTTCCTTCGCCCCCCGACGCAAAATGATTATTAGCATTCAGACAGGTTAAAATGTTGCTAAAGCCATCACTTTTCTATCAGTCTATCATATATGTTGAAACTTTCAACAACTTGAAAGAATAAGATTTTTGAGAGTATTTGGTTCAAATTACACAATATAAATAAGACATGTCATTATTGATATTGCAGACATTATTGTAACAAGAAACTTCAGGTCGAAATTTTGGTTTATGAAAGAAATATAAATAAATATAAATATAAAACTTCATGACGACATTTTTCAAATTAATAAAGAGTAATAGAATAGTATGATAGTTATATGTTACTTGTTTTGAACATGTTATCGTTATCACAAATAAAAAGATATACTGTACACAGAAATTATTTTTGATTTGATTTATTGTTTATGTAATAAAAGATTTACTTAAAATTGTATGTTTTGTGAGTTTTTTTATGCTACGAACTGTACTTACCGGCGATGTAAACCGAAGGAGACATTTCTGTAATGAAAGCTGCAACACCCTTTTTAGATCCCATCATCACTGCAGCATTATCGGCAGCAAAGCAAACCAAATTCTGCCAAGGAATTTCGTTTGAGTCTATTTCTTCCGCGAGTATTTTGTAAATGTTTTCGCCTGTGGAAGCCGTATTGCACTCCCTTGCTAATTCCTCCGTGTCCGATCGAAAAATCTTGTCTGCACAAGGTGCAATTCGCGTAGTTTTCACCCTTTTTGGAACGGATAATTATTCCCGGATAGGCTTTTGAATATTCTTCACGGAATGACTGCAGTTTTCTTTTCGGTTTAAGACTCGTTTGCGATTTTTCTCCGGCTGATTTCATGATCGTTCGCTCGTTTGGAAACAATGGCAACTGGTGCCTCGTGCTTGGCAGCGGTGCTATAAATAGCCTCGCGCATGGCATTCGGAATGGCTCGATAGGAAGTTACGGGAAGCAGTGTCGATTGTCATTGTTGTTACGCGATTTCGTGAATAAAACTTAAATTTTTTTTATTTTTTTTTAATTAATGAAAAACCGTATTTTTTATCACTGCAACCGTAACCCGGAATAGGTTGATGAAAACCGTACTAATTACGGGAAAACCGGAATAGTTGGCAGATATGTGTGACCCATCCCCTTTAACCCCCAATTCCAACCCTTAATGCTGAGTGGGAAGGAGGTAATTTTATAGTTTTTGGTATGACTCGGCCGGGGTTTGAACTGACAACCTACCGATCTCAGGGCGGACAATCTAACCACTAGGCCACTGAGTAGGTGATCTGAGTGTAAGTCTAAGTTTTGGAGGAATTTAAGGAATTCTAAACATAGCAAGTAACACATGTACGCCTGACACTATGATTGGATGATTGACAGTCTGATATCAATCATCCACAAGTGAAATTGGCTAATACCAATAACGATCACATTACCATGAAGTGATTAACGTGGACCCCGACTTAAACATGTTGAAAAACTTATTGGGGTGTTACCATTTAGTGGTCAACTGTACGGAATATGTACTGTACTGTGCAATCTACTAATACAAGTTTCAATCAATCAATCAATCAATGTATTCGCTGTAACTTTTTCACTTTATTTACGGTGAATGCTATTGACAGTTTACCAATTTCAACACAATATTCAAACTAGGTCATTATTCTCCTTTGCGACACAGTCAACAAAAACTAAATAAGTCTCTAATATCAATCACATACTGATATTATCCTATAGACACCACCGATTTATGGAACGATCCGCCTGTTTAGTCCTCGCTGACACACCAACAGAGCACGACAGTTGTTATATTATCTTCTCTCTAGACTCTACTTGTTAATTTCCTGTTAATAGCTGCTCACTTTCTGCTCCATCTTGACTTCTTAAAGTCTACTAAGCACTTATTTCTTGTGTGGTTTAAATACCTGCTCTTGGTGTGTAACATGTTTAGCCTCGTCCCCTAGTGATAATGATACTTAAGATACTAAGAAATGCAGTTTATTTGTTACAGGTGATTATACTCCACACGGTGTACACTGCAAAAACTGAAATCTAAGTAAGATTAAATATCTCAAATAAGGGTGATATTTGCTTATTTTCTGTCTGATAAGATAATTCTTCTCACTAAGCAGATTGTATGTTAGAGTGTTTTACTTGTTTTAAGGGTTTTGGTCCGAAATGATCTCAGTAAGATATTACAGCTTGTTGCTGAGATGTTATGACCTATATTGAGTAAAACATGCTTGAAACTAGAATTTTAACTGTTGCAAAGCTGTGTCATCAACACTCACAAGTATAAAACTACTTTTTTAAAGTAATAATTTCTTACTTCAAGCATGAAAAAACAAATCATGATGATGAGGCACTAGCATTTCATTGATTTAAGAATATTTTTCAACATATTGAGCAAAAAGGTCTCTTTTTTTTTCTACCAAGAAAAGTGCACTTGTTATTAGTGAGAATATACCGTATTATTCAGACTATAAGTCACAGTTTTTTTCATAGTTTGGGGGGGTGCGACTTTTACTCAAGAGCGACTTATGTGTGAAATTATTAACACATTACCGTAAAATATCAAATAATATTATTTAGCTCATTTATGTAAGAGACCAGACGTATAAGATTTCATGGGATTTAGCGATTAGGAGTGACAGATTGTTTGGTAAACGTATAGCATGTTCTACATGTTATAGTTATTTGAATGACTCTTACCATAATAATATACTATTTTAAAGCTACGTTAAAAGGATAAAGCCATTGTTTACAAATTTTGGTAAATAAATAACCAGAAAATGTATATTTTGTTGTTTTCTTACTGTACCGAAAATGAACCAAAACGTGACCTCTAAACCGAGGTACGTACTGAACCGAAATTTTTGTGTACCGTACACCCTTAGTAAAGTTATCGAGATGTACTTTTTCGTCCATATCGCCCAGCCCTAATTCCAGCAAAATATTGGAACGGGTAAAGCTATCTATGCACAAAAGTACCGTATTTTTTGGACTATAAGTTGGGTGCGACTTATACTCACGAGTGAAATTAACACATTACTGTAAAATATCAAATAATATTATTTAGCTCATTCACGTAAGAGACTAGACGTATAAGATTTCATGGGATTTAGCGATTAGGAGTGACAGATTGTTTGGTAAACGTATAGCATGTTCTACATGTTATAGTTATTTGAATGACTCTTACCATAATATGTTACGTTAACATACCAGGCACGTTCTCATTTGGTTATTTATGCCTCATATAACGTACACTTATTCAGCCTGTTCACTATTCTTTATTTATTTTATATTGCCTTTCAAATGTCTTCTTGGTGTTGGCTTTTATCAAATAAATTTCCCCCAAAAATGCGACTTATATACGTTTTTTTTCCTTCTTTATTATGCATTTTCGGCCGGTGCGACTTATACTCCGGAGCGACTTATACTCCGAAAAATATGGTACTTATTTTAAGGTATTTTTGGGTTCATTGAGGTTAGCTAATTTTACTTGTTTTGGAAAGTCTTGACAAGCCGAATTTTCTTGTTGTATTGGCAGATAATTTTGCTTAGTTCAAATAAAATAACCCTCATTTTTGTATTTTCTTTTCTTGTTTTTGAACACTGACTTTTTGTAGTGTATGGACATACACAGTTACCTGCTAGCCGCCTGTCAGTCGGGGGACCAAAATCACGGTACTACGGATATTCTATTAAATACTTTTCCAACATAATGTTATTCTTTTGCTGTATACGGGTATAAGTGGGGCATAGTTTATGTTGTGGAACAAGAGCCCCCTTTGGCCAACAGCCCCTTAAAATGTACTTATATCAATGTATTCAGTTCAACAAGACACATTTAATGGATTAGTTAAAAGTAGCCTGAGGACCACACCTGCTCATACTTCTCCAGCTCCGAGTGGTATATCTGGCGAATTTGGGCCAGCTTAGCTCTGTAGTCGGAGTGTTCGATGCTGCTGTCCGTGGGCGAGCCCCCTGCCGCCGCTGCTGCCGCGGCCGCCGCAGCCGACCCCCCGCCCTTCTCCGGCCCTGACACGCCCTCCGCCAGAAGCATGTTGTCCAGCCGCATGATCTGGGGATCCGGAGGGTCTTCCTCCTGCACACCTCGTATACTCAGCACTGGAGGGGAGAAAAGGAAAGTGGTTGGGTCAAGTGATTGAAGTTCTTGCAAAAAAAAAGAACCCTCTCTCTGCCAGCGCACTGGAGGATGAACTGAAATTCAAAAGGAGGTGCGGCTCTGTCAAAACCCAGTCGAGGGGATGCAACCACTGAATACGCAATGAGCCTCAGCTTGCTCAGGATGCACAGCAGAGGGCAGTGTGGTCCCTCGGTGGCAGGCTGCCAGAGATAAGGGCATGAGGCATGGGAGCAGTAATGGGAGTGCATGTGCTGTCACCATGAGCCCCAGTGGCCATAAGTATAGTTATCAGTTGCTGCTCTCCACCACTGTATTATACCAGGACCTCTGTCAGCCCGCAGCCCCGCTCTCATCTCTCTTTCACACATATACAAACCTCCAGATAACACTCTCTTAGTGCAAACTTTCTGGAGGGAGACAACTGTCTTTTACCCCCTCTAACATTTCACCCCATTTGAAAACAGGTAAGAGAAGTCTGTGCTGTGTACACACATGAAGTAGATGAAAGCAGTATGTACTAATGGAGTCAATGAAGACGGAAACATTCCCTCTTACCGTGTGTGTTTACTTGAGTCATTTGGATTTGAGGGCTAATGCGTCAAAGTGAGATTGCAGACAGTTTTTATTAAATCAGGACAATTGCATTAAACGCCAACACAATTTTTCAATGACCAATGAGTTTAGTGTCATCCGGCAATTAATCAGCGACACACTGCAAAAACTGAAATCTAAGTAAGATGAAATATCTCAAATAAGGGTGATATTTGCTTATTTTCTGTCTGATAAGATAATTCTTCTCACTAAGCAGATTTTATGTTAGTGTTTTACTTGTTTTAAGGGTTTTGGTCCTAAATTTTCGAAGTAAGATATTAAAGCTTGTTGCTGAGATTTGATGACCTATATTGAGTAAAACATGCTTGAAACTAGAATATCAACTGTTGCAAAGCTGTGTCATCAACACTCACAAGTATAAAACTACTTTTTTAAAGTAATAATTTATTATTTCAAGCATGTAAAAATAAAAATAAAAATCATGACTTTGACACAATTATGTGTCATATTAAAACAGATGACAGCCAAACGGACTTTGCTGTTTTATTTTCAATGAAACAATAGAAAATACGTACTCATACGTTATTAGTGAGAATATACTTATTTTAAAGGTATTTTTGGGTTCATTGAGGTTAGCTAATTTTACTTGTTTTGGAAAGTCTTGACAAGCCAAATGTTCTTGTTCTATTGGCAGATAATTTTGCTTAGTTCAAATAAAATACCCCTCATTTTTGTATTTTTTTCTTCTTGTTTTTGAACACTGACTTTTTGCAGTGCACAAAAATGTTTATCTTCATAATCCAGGCTATATGTATTTATTTTTTCTCAATGGATGACACAATTAAAGCCGCAGGAAACGGTGTAGTGTTAGTCCTCCCTGAAGAATTACGCTAGTCAAGTCAAGGGTTGCAGGGTGCACAAAGTCGACTCATTGAAAGCCTCTCTGCCTCGCACAGACAATAGCCGTGTTGTGAGTCATTGTGTCGAGGGCGACATGGAAAAACAGGTTAGCGCTTCCACTGCAAATGTGGTCGGTTAGGAAAAGTTCCCCGCTAACATTCTAGATGCAAAAGACAGAGCAGATGAGTTTTATGCTTTTTTTCCACCCCCCTAACCTTGGTTTGATAAATGAGTGTGTTCCACCATTTGTAGCAAACCGTCTAACTCCCTCCCTTTCTTCCCCCTCTCTCTCCGTTCTTTCTTGTTCCTTCTTGCCTGTTTCTTCCCCTCCGCTTAGGTCTCTTCTCTTTCCAAGGCACATTCCTGCTTTGCTGCTCCCCCATCTTAGGGCTCAGGAATGCAGCAGACCCTGCCGCCTGAACTAATGACCCTGATTCGCCCGTCATTTTCCCTCCACTTTTTTCCTCCCTTGCAGCCATTCACCACCAGTCGTCTTCACTACTTAGCCACATAAACAACAACTTACGGACTAAAGGGTACTCTCTTTTGGACCTGTTGTACGGACAAAGTGGACGCAATTTCCATGCCAGCACATGAAAGTGCTGCGGACCAGGTTGAATGTCCATCATGAGAGGGAGGCCAGGGGTTATCTTTTACTGCCCACTCAGAGAGAAATACAGCTGATGTATAGTACAGGCCAAACCTTCTCATTCAAAACACGACCGATGGTCCCAACCCCATTGATAAAGAAAGAAATTCCACTAATCAACCCTGATGAGTGAAATCCATTTCAGGTGACTACCTCTTGAAGCTCATCCAGAGAATGCCAAGAGTGTGCAAAGCCGTAATCAGAGCAAGGGGTGGCTATTTTGAAGAAACTAGAATATAAAACATGTTTTCAGTTATTTCACCTTTTTTTGTTAAGTACATAACTCCACATGTGTTCATTCATAGTTTTGATGTGACAATCTACAATGTAAATAGTCATGGAAATAAAGAAAACGCATTGAATGAGAAGGTGGATCCAAACTTTTGACCTGTACTGTATGCTCTCTTAATTATTTTGTACTTTTCTATTGATTTCCTTCAGAAAACGTGAAAGGAGCGATCACATTAATTATATGACATGAGCATAATGCAGGTTTTGACTCTATGGCATACTTGCCAACCCTCCCGAATTTTCCGGGAGACTCCCGAAATTCAGCGCCTCTCCCGAAAACCTCCCGGGACAAATATTCTCCCGAAAATCTCCCGATTTTCAGCCGGAGCTGGAGGCCACGCCCCCTCCAGCTCCATGAGGACCTGAGTGAGGACAGCCTTTTTTCACGACGAGAGGACAACAGGGTGACAAGAACTAAATCATCCAGACTAGAGACAAATTGTATTATTATGTTTATCTTATATATTTATAAATTTTAAAAAAAATAACTAAATACATTTTTACTATATTTTGCTAAAAACATCCAAATTAATTGTATTTTTATTTGTATTTTTTCTGACTCCTTATTACATCCAGCCATAGAATTATACAGTAAAATAAACAGATTTGAAATAATTCATTTTAAATTATAATAATAATTCATTTAAAATGACCATATTTAATTATTAAAATAAATGTTTGTTTATCAACAACTTTAGCATTTTATTCATTACATTTTGAAGCTCTCAGAAACCAAGTTATGTTATATTCCTTAATATTTATTTATGCAAGTTTGAAGTATCAATTATCGAAACACAGTTTTGTTTGCATATTTTCAGGATGTAGATATATATATTATATATGTATATATATATATGTATATATATATATGTATTAAATACTTGACTTGGTGAATTCTAGCTGTCAATATACTCCTCCCCTCTTAACCACGCCCCGCCCCACCCCCGACCACGCCCCCACCCCCCACCTCCCGAAATGGAGGTCTCAAGGTTGGCAAGTATGCTCTATGGGGAATTTTAGTGACGTTATCATGCATGTAGTGTTGTCCAGATACCAATATTTTGGTACTGGTACCAAAATATTTCGGTACTTTTCTAAATAAAAGGGGACCACAAAAAATGTCATTATTAGCTTTATTGTAACAAAAAATCTTAGGGTGCATTAAACATTTTTCTTATTGCAATGTTGTCCTTAAATAGAATAGTGAACAAACAAGACAACTTGTGTTTTAGTAGTAAGTAAACAAACAAAGGCTCCTAGTTAGTCTGCTGACATATGCAGTAACATATTGTGTCATTTATCTAAAGTGTGGTTAATGTTTAGATTTTTTTTGTTTTGTTTAAATATTGGTCCGTTGGATAAAAGTATAACCATTTTTAACGTTTGGAAAGCAGCGATAAAGTAGCGGCAGACGCTCATCGAGAAAATGCCAAGAGTGTGCAAAGCAGTAATCAGAGCAAGGAGTGGCTATTTTAAAGAAACTAGAATATAAAACATGTTTTCAGTTATTTCACCTTTTTTTTTGTTAAGTACATAACTCCACATGTGTTCATTCATAGTTTTGATGTGACAATCTACAATGTAAATAGTCATGAAAATAAAGAAAACGCATTGAATGAGAGGGTGTGTCCAAACTTTTGGCCTGTACTGTACAGTGCAGAGGGCAACTGTGCCTCCTAAAGCTTTTCACCCACCCCTCCCACCTCATTATGGCCCCCAGCTGTAGCCTAATGCCCCTACATTCCCCTAATTAGTCCAATTAAGCCGTGATTACCTACAATTGCACTCAAGCACAGTCTTGTAGCAGCTGCTGGGATGAGTTGGGATTGTGCACTTGTATGGATTATGGACAAAAAGTTGTGGCTTTTTTTCTATCACTTGTTGCAACTATACTTTCTACCTCATCCACAGCGGTATATGGCAGGGGTGTCCACAACTCCTTATTTGTTGGCTCACAACATGTTGTAAAACCAAACAAATCCTAAAAAGTCACCTATAACACAAAGTTAAGATGTAGATAGCTTAACATATAGAGTGGTCGCTCAGTTTTCAAAGCAAATTTTTTGCCTGAACATTGCATCTGCTTCCGTGCGTATCATCCCACGGAATTAAATGCCCAAACGAAGAATTCCGCTGTTCAAATATTACAGAGATTATACACTTAAATCATACTTGCCAACCCTCCCGGATTTTCCGGGAGACTCCCGAAATTCAGCGCCTCTCCAGGGACAAATTTTCTCCCGAAAATCTCCCGAAATTCAGGCGGAGCTGGAGGCCACGCCCCCTCCAGCTCCATGCGGACCTGAGTGACGTGTTGACAGCCTGTTCACACGTCCGCTTTCCCACAATATAAACAGCTAATGATCGAGGGCGAGTTCTTGGTTTCTTATGTGGGTTTATTGTTAGGCAGTTTCATTAACGTCCTCCCAGCGCGGTAACAACACACAACAACAGCAGTCAAGTTTTCGTCTACCGTAAAGCAGTTCGTCTGCCGTAAACAGCAATGTTGTGACACTCTTAAACAGGACAATACTGCCATCTACTGTACATGCATATGTGACCCACCCATAATGTGTCACATTTTTGTGTTGATTTATTTATTTTATTTTGTGGTTTGAATTCGTTTTTGGAGCTGTCATTACATATTTATCAGTATTCACATTGGTCAGTAGGGGGCAGTAGGGCGTTTCTTCCCAATTGAATGCTATCACCTGCAGACAGGAAGTGTCTTGTCATTCTGATGAGCGCGACCAGTCTGTGAACAATTGAAACGTCCTGTGTGCTTTTTCCTCCTGTATAACAGGTTAGTTTTGGTGAATCAACTCACTGAATAATATCCATGTGATCTTTATAAGTTTAACTCTAAAGTGTTTGTGAGTTGTAGTTTGTATTTGTGAATGAATCCAGTGCACAGCTGCAGTAATCAATACAAAAAGGCGACGTGAGTGCGCAATGTTTATATAGGAACTTCTGATCCTAATTCAGACTCCCAAATTAGAGCTCCCGTTTTCTTATTGATTTTATAATGTATATTTGTTTAATGTGTGTGTTCTGAAATAGTGACAGAGAATAGAACAAGGATGGGCAATTCAACCCTTAACTCAACAATGAGTAGATGAGTGTTATGTGTGTGTATATGTGTAAATAAATGAACACTGAAATTCAAGTATTTCTTTTATATATATATATATATATATATATATATATATATATATATATATATATATATATATATATATATAAATAAATAAATAAATGGGTTGTACTTGTATAGCGCTTTTCTACCTTCAAGGTACTCAAAGCGCTTTGACACTACTTCCACATTTACCCATTCACACACACATTCACACACTGATGGAGGGAGCTGCCATGCAAGGCGCTAACCAGCACCCATCAGGAGCAAGGGTGAAGTGTCTTGCTCAGGACACAACGGACATGACGAGGTTGGTACTAGGTGGGGATTGAACCAGGGACCCTCGGGTCGCGCACGGCCACTCTTCCACTGCGCCACGCCGTCCCTATATATATATATATATATATATATATATATATATATATATATATATATAGCTAGAATTCACTGAAAGTCAAGTATTTCTTATATATATATATCTTAACCACGCCCCCAACAACGCCCCCCGCCCCACCCCCGACCACGCCCCCCACCTCCCGAAATCGGAGGTCTCAAGGTTGGCAAGTATGACTTAAATTCACACATTTGTTTTGAAATTCATTTGAAAGAACATACACACACACACACATACATACGTATATATATTCAGCTGCCATCTGCGGCTTTCATTCTGCCTGACTACTGTTTCTTGTTTTGGGGATTTTCATACGTGTTTTGGTGGGTCTAACCACTGGTACAGGGCTGAAAAAATGGCAACTCCAAATGTAACCCATGTTCAACCCCTAAAGAAAGAACAATACATAAGTTAAAGTCTTAAAAAGGAGGAACTTGACTCCAATATTTATAATTTCTATTTATTGTAATTAGCTACACATTCTTTTGACATAATTCCCCTCATCAATGAATGGAACAACTCAAGCGTGTCCCTTTTTTTTTGGACTGGCCACCACCTTTGTGAGCACTCTTAGGCTCAGTTTTGCAGAAGTTCGCTCTTGGTGCTGATCGTACGCAATACGGACTGCTTGACAATGCTTTTGCGGGAGTGAGACCAACGCTGTTACCTTGCCCTTTGACCAGTTTTAAATAAATACTTATGAAATCTTCCAGAAGACCCGACTTTTGACTGTTTAACAAAAAAAATTGCGTAGAGTAACAACACTGACTGCAAAATAAGCCACAATGGGGATAAAAAAAAAAGTTGCAAGTGACAGAACTAGGGATGTAATGATAAACAGTATTAATAATGACCGCGGTAAAACTGCCAACGATTAGTATTAACATTTTAAATAAAAAGGTTTGAAAAACCGTGATGAATAACTGCACTTTGATAAACTTACAATCTGACTAGCGCCAGCTCGCTGGCTAAAATGAAAACAAGAGACCTAACATTTTTAACCATTACGAAAGGACATATGCCAATCTGAAAGTATATAAACACATTGCTGTCTGAGCAATTAAGTTATTCAATTGTATTCAAGCTGTGCTCTCTTAAAACAGATGATCGTTCTTTACTCAGATTACGAGACAGAGATGTTTCTACGGTAGACTGTCGGAAAGCGGCTTGAAGATGATCTGTAAAACATCATCTATGCAACATTTTGACCAAAGAACCACCATTACATGTTATTCAGACTACAAGGAAGTCTATTACATTTAGAAAAGAAAAAAAGACTCTTTTAATGCGCCCTATAATCCGGTGCGCCTAATATATGAAAAGGATCAAAAATAGTGCGCCCTACGGTCCTACATTTACATAAACAATAAAAAAAAAAACTTTGTTAAAAGATTTTAGTGTGTGTATAAGTACTTTTTGAGCACATTAAACAATACCGTTGTAACTAGAGATGTCCGATAACATCGGCCCATAAATGCTTTAAAATGTAATATCAGAAATTATCAGTATCGGTTTCAAAAAGTAAAATTTATGACTTTTTAAAACGCCGCTGTACGGAGTGCCAATAAACCTTAAAGGCACTGCCTTTGCGTGCCGGCCCAATCACATAATATCTACGGCTTTTCACACACACAAGTGAATGCAACACATACTTGGTCAACAGCCATACAGGTCACATTGAGGGTGGCCGTATAAACAACTTTAACATTGTTACAAATATGCGCCACGCTGTGAACCCACACCAAACAAGAATGACAAACACATTTCGGGAGAACATCTGCACCGTGACACAACATAAACACAACAGAACAAATACCCAGAATCCCTTGCAGCACTAACTCTTCCGGGACGCTACAATATACACCCCCGCTACCCCCTGAAAACCCCCCCTCCCCCACCTCAACCTCCTCATGCTCTCTCAGGGAGAGCATGTCCCAAATTCCAAGCTGCTGTTTTGAGGCATGTTAAAAAAAAAAAAGCACTTTGTGACTTCAATAATAAATATGGCAGTGCCATGTTGGCATTTTTTTTTCCATAACTTGAGTTGATTCATTTTGGAAAACCTTGTTACATTGTTTAATGCATCCAGCGGGGCATCACAACAAAATTAGGCATAATAATGTGTTAATTCCACGACTGTATATATCGGTTGATATCGGAATCGGTAATTAAGAGTTGGACAATATCGGAATATCAGCAAAAAAGCCATTACCGAACATCTCTAGTTTTAGCATCTTTATTACCACTTGAAGCATTTAATCTTTCAGTTTTTCTGTATGTTGGACACCCTCGGTGCATGTGATGGAGAAAGACAACGTCACTCCCGCCAAACTGACTCGACAGGTAAGCTGTTGTCGTTAATTAGATGCGCCGCTCTTATAAATTCGCCGGGGCCCCACAGTACTTTGCACACTTTCCCACACTCGCCGGGCTGCGGTGGCACCGAGAGATGGAGCGAGCAACATATACTATGAAATATTCAGGCGATCCAGCTGGGCTTTTCACTGCATACATAATCATTCTCATTTCGGTCCTGCCAGTGTGGAAGCTGTGACGACGCCAACGCCAGGCTGCTGTAAGTAAGTAAGTAACGGGTGAGGAGCGTAAGCAATACTGTGGTGTGATGTACATTAACCGTCCACACAGAGGGACAGATAAGACTTAAACGCAGTCAGTATATCATTGCTCAGCTCACAGCACAAGCTTTATCCTTGTCTGTCTTTCCCCTCGCTAGCATCCCCTTTTTCACTCCGTCTCCCCCTCAACACACATCCCCTCCCCCCTCTCCCTTTCAGCGCACCCCCCCTCTGTTCTCCATTTCAGTCGAGTTCTCCATGTGAGCCGCAATCCCTCATGCTGTCAGCCCCCCACCCCCCCCTCTCTCCCTCTCTCTGTAGACAGACAGGATTAGCATTTTAATTGCATCAGCTCCCTTGGGTATTCTCAGCCTTTCACTGGGAGAGAGCAAGGGAGCGGGAGAGAAGGATAGGGGAAGGGGAGGAAGAAGGAAAAAAAGGTGAGGAGAGAGAGAGAGGGGAGGGTGGAAGGAGAACCAAGGAGAATTGCAAAAAAGGAGTCACAGGATAGATGTGTGTGTGTGTGTGTGCAAAGGGAGAGACACTGAGCGGTTACAGAAAATATAAAGAATCCAGGATAGAGACGTGCCAGAAAGGGAGAATGCATCACTTAGCCTTTCTTCACACAGATAAAGAGAATTGGGACATGCTATAATAATATGTATTCTTTTGAAAAGATATAAAGTGCAAGTTTACCGTATACTATTGAAAAAGTGCTGCACAGCTATTAAATATTTTTCATAGCCAATTGTTGCTCAAATGAACTCTAATTGTAATGAGGCGTACCAAAACGAACAACCGTATTTTTCGGAGTATAAGTCGCTCCGGAGTATAAGTCGCACCGGACGAAAATGCATAATAAAGAAGGAAAAAAACATATATAAGTCGCACTGGAGTATAAGTCGCATTTTTGGGGGAAATGTATTTGATAAAAGCCAACACCAAGAATAGACATTTGAAAGGCAATTTAAAGCCTTGCATAAATGTCCCCACCAAAGTGTAAAAAAAAAAATTTAAAAAAATTGTGTGTTATTATACTGAGCAGGTTTGAAATAAATAATTCAATCAATCAATCAATCAAAAATACAAAAATTAGGGGTATTTTATTTGAACTAAGCAAAATTATCTGCCAATAGAACAAGAAAACTAACCTCAATGAACCCAAAAATACCTTAAAATAAGTACCATATTTTTATAGTATAAGTCGCTCCGGAGTATAAGCCACACCGGCCGAAAATGCATAATAAAGAATGAAAAAAACCGTATATAAGTCGCATTTTTTGGGGGAAATTTATTTGATAAAACCCAACACCAAGAAGACATTTGAAAGGCAATATAAAATAAATAAAGAATAGTGAACAGGCTGAATAAGTGTACGTTATATGAGGCATAAAAAACCAACTGGTATGTTAACGTAACATATTATGGTAAGAGTCATTCAAATAACTATAACATATAGAACATGCTATACGTTTACCAAACAATCTGGCACTCGTAATCGCTAAATCCCAAGAAATCTTATACGTCTAGTCTCTTACGTGAATGAGATAAATAATATTATTTGATATTTTACGGTAATTTGTTAATTTCACACATAAGTCGCTCCTGAGTATAAGACGCACCCCCGGCCAAACTATAAAAAAAACTGCGACTTATAGTCCGAAAAATACGGTACTTTTGTGCATAGATAGCTTTACCCGTTCCAATATTTTGCTGGAATTAGGGCTGGGCGATATGGACGAAAAAGTATATCTCGATAACTTTACTAAGGGTGTACGGTACACAAAAATTTCGGTTCGGTACGTACCTCGGTTTAGAGGTCACGGTTTGGTTCATTTTCGGTACAGTAAGAAAACAACAAAATATACATTTTCTGGTTATTTATTTACCAACATTTGTAAACAATGGCTTTATCCTTTTAACATTGCTTTAAAATAGCTCTGTGTGTGATGGATGTGAGCCACCACTAGGCTGATCAGTGCAACAGCAGGCAGTCATGAATGGTAAGCATAACAATAACATAGATATACACACAGGGTCCATTGCCAGGGTTATAACAGTCAACAAAGATCAAATATAAACTAAATTAAAGCTGCAAGCAGCATTGGTCGGGCCCGCGTATTTGGAAGGTGCTAGTCCTAAGTGTCCCAATACTATTGTCCAGTTTTAGTCCTAAGTGTCCCAATACTTTTGTCAAGTTGTAGTCCTAAGTGTCCCAATACTTTTGGCCAGTGTAGGTGTCCCAATACTTTTGTCCAGTGGTAGTCCTAAGTTTCCCAATACTGTTGTCTACTTTTAGTCCTAACTGTCCCAATACCTTTGTCCATTGGTAGTCATAAGTGTCCCAAAACTTTTGTCTACTTTTAGTCAGAATTGTTCCAATACTTTTGTCTAGTGTACCTACCTTGTCTGCATTGTGTGGGCACGCTGGTGCTTCCTGCTTTTAAGCAGCCATCTTAAAAAAACAGCAGCGCAGCAGCATCAGCGCAGCGGGTCTTTGAAGGGTCATAAAATCAAAACCGGAGTAGTTATTAAAAAGCCCATCTATACTTTTAATCACAAGGGTTTAATCTCTCTCCTGTGTTAGTTTGAAGCCGAAACGACAAACGCGCTCAGAGGAGATAGATTTTGAAGAAAGGTGACCGGTTTTTACAAACATTTTGTTTTGAAGGGGGAATAGCAAACTTCCTGTTGATTTTTGCTGGGGGTTGTCAATTTATGAAATGTAGGTCTAAGTGAGACCTACATAGAGGTTTTTGTTTCATGTCTCTCCGACCTTCCCAGTGGGAGTTACAGGCAGTTTTGTCATTTTTTTCTTCCGAGGAGCAGTTTTTTCTGCGTTTTATTCAAAAATTGCGCTAGAGCGCAATTTTGAGATTTGGGGTTAGGTTTTTTTATTAGATCGCAATTTTTGCCAGTCCTGATGTGTGTGTTCAGTTCGGTGAGTTTTGAAGCATGTTAAGGGGGTCAAATTACAGCTCAAAGAGGCAAAAGTGACTGTTTTTAGTACATTTTTGTCTTGAAGGGGGAATTGCCAACTTCCTGTTGATTTTTGCCCGAGGAAATTAATTAATGAAAAGTAGGGCTAAGTGAGCCCTACATAGAGGTTTTTGTTTCATGTCTCTACAACATTCGTACTGGGAGTTATAAGCAGTTTTCTTTCTAGGGGGCGCTAGAGCGCAATTTTGAGTTTTGGGGTTCGTTTTTTTTATTGAAAGGCAATTTTCGCAGGTCCTGATGTGTGGGTCAAATATGGTGTGTTTTGAAGCATGTTAAGTGGGTCAAATTAGTGCTCAAAGAGGCGGCGGAATAATAATAAAACCTTAGAAAAACAATAGGTCCTTATGTCCCATTGTAAAAGGACTCCCAAAGGGAGTCCTTTTACAATGGGCCATGCGGGCCCTAATAAGATGAGGCTCAGAATTGGTTTCTTAACAAAACCTTTCTACATATAAAGTGCAACATTAAACTGCTTCAAGTTGTTGCTCAGATTAAATAAAATGACATGTCTTCTACATACAAAAAGTGCAACATTAAACAGTTTCAAGTCAACTCAGCCTCAGATTAACTTTTCTTCCCCCCCCCGGCCTTTAACCCTAGTGACTTTCACTCAATTTTCATGTTTTTTGCCAGAAAAATCAGTTTATCCACATTGTCTGCAGAAAGAGCAGACCTGCTTGCAGTTACAATGTCTCCAGCTGTGGAAAATACCCTTTCACTGGGCACGGAGGTAGCAGGTATGGCGAGGTAGTGCCTGGCTAACTTGGCAGTAAGAGGATATGTGGGCTCATTGTTCTTCCACCATAGAAGTTGGTCAAAATCTAGTTTTTAATGCAATATGGTCTTAAATCTGCTGCTATAAAAACATCAACGGCATTTGTTATTGCTTTAGCCCTGCCTGACTCGCCGAGGAGAGGCTGCTTGAATGCGGTGTTTGTACCACGCTCGTCTTTATCTTCGTTGAAGCGATGTTATCCATTGTTGTATCGCACCGCGAAGCCGAAAGGTTCCCAAACGGGAGATCTTTACGAGGCAAGAGGGTCTTCCAGCGCTGGCTTTTTGCATTTTGTAGTAGCCCGGTCATTGCTAGCATGCCGTGTGTTGTGCCTCGGTGTGCATTCTTTACACAACGTGCGGTGCGCAACTTAATATGTCCGTGTGTAAACTCGTTCGGTGCACCTCCGTTCCAAACCGAACCCCCCGTACCGAAACGGTTCAATACAAATACACGTACCGTTACACCCTTAATTTTTACTTAAACTAATATATATCTCGATATATTTTCCGGTGAAAGTATCCATGAAAAGATATTCATTTTTGCGCGATATTCAGTGAAATTGAAGTGAATGACAACTGTACTGGCACTTTTATTAACCCAGTTAGTCAAGATGGGTATTAACAGCACAGAAAATAAACTGTTTAAGTAGCACAGAATTACATAACGTCAATAAAATAGAAAAATATTATTTCTACGTAAAATAAATAACATAGCTGTGCAATTTTGGGCTTACGTGGTAAAATACTCAAATTAATGTTTTATCCAGACGCATACATTTGTCCAAAAGTGGCCAAGTAAACGCATTGTGGGTTTCCTGGACGTTGTATACATCGCTAAAAGAAAAATCTAAAGAAGAGAATAACTCTGCCATCTTCCACTAGATTTTTCAATATATAAATCGCTCTTCTCTACGACTCTCTCGTCGTCTTTTGGAATGTCTGTTGTGAT
Source organism: Nerophis lumbriciformis (assembly GCF_033978685.3). Taxonomy (NCBI): domain Eukaryota; kingdom Metazoa; phylum Chordata; class Actinopteri; order Syngnathiformes; family Syngnathidae; genus Nerophis; species Nerophis lumbriciformis. The sequence continues at coordinate 35,831,619 of NC_084571.2, read as the reverse complement.
TTCCCTTCCAGGTTCCATGACCCGCCCTATCTTGCCTCTGATTGGCCTCAACCAATCTCAACCAATCGTGACTCATCATAGTAAACAACCAACCAATCATGGATGTTCTTACACGTGCAAGCACGTCTTGGAAGGAGGAAGAGGAGGGTTTTAGTAGCCCATGGTAGGGAGTGAGGAGCAGGGGAGAACAAGGAACACAACAAATAAGCAGCCTTTGGTCGTTTTAACGTGAAAAAAATTATATCGATATTACTATATTTTCTTATTTATATCTTGTTTAAAAATATATCGATACATCTTAAAAAAAATTAAAAAAAGGTGTGTTTTATCAATGGAATGTACTATCAGATACTACCTGTGGTGTCCTGATACAACTGTCTCACTCCTGATATGATACAGACATTTGAGCCTTGAGGATCGGCTGATACCAATATTGATAACATACAAAATCAGGAGAAACCATGTATACTTTCATTATTTTGTTGTGTGGAATGCTAGAAAATCCTTGACAAAGTGAAATGACTCACACAGCAAACAAAGGTAGGTTTGAAAATCACTACATGAGCACTCTTTGAGGAAAAAAAAATGAGGAGAATTGAGAAAAAAAATTAGGAACATTTCTATTAGCACAAACGGCTGCCACGCAAACCCCGAAAAATTATTTTTGAAAATCAAGACTACGTTTCCTGCAATTGGGTGAGTTTCTACACTACCCTTAGATTTATTTGCATTGACCAAATTATTTTGGCTGTCTTTTTGACACATGTCCCAAGTAATTAGGTTTTTCTTTTTTAGTAAATCATTTACTAACAATACTACAATTGAAAATGTAATGTAAAATTGTATAATATGTATACAAATAACGCATTTGGCAACTGGTTTAATGATAACGTTAATTTCAAGCACACACACACACACAAGTCAATGCAAGCATACTTGGTCAACAGCCATACATGTCACACCATATAAACAACTTTAACACTGTTACAAATATGCGCCACACTGTGAACCCACACCAAACAAGAATGACAAACACATTTCGGGAGAACATCCGCACCGTAACACAACAGAACAAATACCCAGAACCCCTTGTAGCACTAACTCTTCCGGGACGCTACAATAACATCTACGGCTTTTGGAGCTCAGTGCACAACTGCACACACAACGAGAAGGAGACGAAGCAGAAGAACGAAGAAGAGACATGGCGACGACGAGTAAGAAGAAGAAATAGGCTTGCAAGTTCCAAAATGATTGGAAAAAAGAATTTAATTTCATCCAGGACAGCTCGAAAGGGAAGGGGTATGCTGCCTGCACCACAACCCTCCACCCCCAAACCCCCGCAGCCCCATCTCCCGAATTCGGAGGTCTCAAGGTTGGCAAGTATGGTTACTATGTTTACCTTTTAACAATGTGCTACACAAGACATTTAGCTGTAAACTAGCTGTGACTCAAGCCTTGCACAAGTAAACACACTGGGGGAATGCTTGTATCAAAGCACTTACCGTATTTTCCGCACTATTAGCCGCACCTAAAAAACACAAATTTACTCAAAAGCTGACAGTGCGGCTTATAACCCGGTGCGCTTTATATATGGATTAATATTAAGATTCATTTTCATAAAGTTTAGGTCTCGCAACTACGGTAAACAGCCGCCATCTTTTTTCCCCGTAGAAGAGGAAGCGCTTCTTCTTCTACGGTAAGCAACCGCCAAGGTAAGCACCCGCCCCCATAGAAGAGGAAGCGCTTCTTCTTCTACTGTAAGCAACCACCCGCCCGCGTAGAAGAAGAAGCGCGCGGATATTACGTTTCATTTCATTTGTGTGTTTACATCTGTAAAGACCACAAAATGGCTCCTATTAAGAGACACGCGTACAACGCAGAATTCAAACTCAAGGCAATAAGTCACGCAGTAGAACACGGAAATAGAGCAGCAGCAAGAGAATTGAAACAACAAGATGACCTGCGCCACTAAGACAGGGAGACAGCGCCGGACGACATACGCCAACATCTGCCAGTGGATTGTAAATGCCTGGGCGGATATATCGGTCTCAACTGTGGTCCGAACTTTCCGGAAGGCAGGATTCACGGAACTGCTGGACAACAATAGCAACATTGACTCTGATGACTTCGACGAGACGGAGCCGGCCATTTTGGATCCCGTATTCGCCCAACTTTTTAATTCGGACACCGAAGGAGAAGAATTCGAGGGATTTATGAATGAAGAATAACTTCAGAAAGTGAGCGTTATGTTTATTTTGTGTGTTGTGACACTAGGGTTAGCTCTGCACTATTTTGAATTTTACTATGTTTGTGATTGCACATTTGCACATTACCGTACATTTTGGGAGTGAACAGAGTTGTTAGAACGCTGGTTTTTAATATATTATTAAAGTTTGACTGACCTATCTGACTGTTTTTTTGACATTCCCTTTAGCGCAGTTAGATGCGGCTTATAACACGGGGCGGCTTATAGGTGGACAAAGTTTTGAAATATGCCGTTCATTGAAGGCGCGGCTTATAACCCAGGGCGGCTTATGGTGCGGAAAATACGGTATATCGGAGATTTTAGATGCAAACAGATATGATCCGATCCATGTTTCTTTTTGCTAAAATGGGACCAACATCAATATTGAATCGGTACACCACTAGATACTACATTCATTTACTTTATCACCTATAACACAAAGTTGTGGTTTTTTAAAGATAGCTTTTTATATATTGACCTACACTGGATTGGTTTGAGCGTCTTCAACGTACAAAATGTATCGCCAGCATGCACTCGGAATGCAGTCCTTAGTGTAAAAAAGTTTGAACACCCTTGGGCCTGGGACACCTACTTACTCACCCTGTATGACTGGATTTTTGGAATACGCAATCACGGTCACGTATTTGTTCAAATGTTTACATACAAGTTCCTCCCCATACTACTAGAAACGCAGGGCATAAACAATGGGCTTACATAAACATTTGCTTTGTTTTCCAAATAAATGTATTGTCAATAAAGAGTACAGTTTTTTTTTTGGTGAAGTACAGTCAACTTAATGAGAGCAATCCATATGTTCATTGCTACTTTAAGCAGCTCACGCTAATCAGCATCTGTTTGGGGAGCTCACCAGAGTCCTGTTGCACGCAGCCCTCCACTCTAACACACATTCAGATGTATAGTGTACACACCGTGGTCTGATATATGTGTAGAATTGGACAACTCATACCTTGAGCTACACTTCAGCCCCGGTACATCATTAATCAGCACTTAATTAACTTAAAAAGGGAAGCGAATTGGACGCCAGAGAGATGACAATGCCTCGTCCCTCTTTCACCCCCGCCTTGAACGGCTACACACAAACACTGTCGCACTCCAGCACAAACACACACACACACACGTACACGAGCGCATAAAACACTAATGAGGGATAGATCAATTAGTGTTGTCACTTCATCGGCACAAAGCTCAAATCGTTGAGGATCTGCTGTGTCTTAATCATTAATATGCATATTTTGGGTTATCAGGCAAAATGTGCAGGTAGAATAACTTAGTAAAATACGAACCAGAAGGACAACAGACTTTATTTGTGTAGCATTTACATTGAACTATAATTGACAACAGTCCTAATTACTGTAATTACCAGTCACTCAGACAACAAAAAGTAATGGATAAATGACATAAACACATATGATTTATTTTTTATTTTTTGTTGAAATCAGAATAGTAAAGTATAATGGTTTTTGCAAATTCTTTAGACAGAGGCAGCCAAACTTTAAATGCTTTTCTCAAAACTTTTGTGTTAAATATGGATGCACATTTGATTCAATTTACTGAAATAATGTGGTTAGGTCTCCTCTCTGAGCTGCCACCTTAACGTGGTAGAGGAGTTTGCGTGTCCCAATGATCCTAGGAGCTATGTTGTCCGGGGGCTTCTATGCCCCCTGGTAGGGTCTCCCAAGGCAAACTGGTCCTAGGTGAGGGATCAGACAAAGAGCAGCTCGAAGACCTCTATGAAGAACACGAACAAGGAACCCAGATTTCCCTCGCCCGGACGCGGGTCACCGGGGCCCTCCTCTGGAGCCAGGCCCGGAGGTGTGGCACGATGGCGAGCGCCTGGTGGCCGGGCCTGTCCCCATGGGGCCCGGCCGGGCACAGCCCGAAGAGGCAACGTGGGTCCCCCCTCCAATGGGCTCACCACCCATAGCAGGGGTCATAGAGGTCGGGTGCGATGTGAGCTGGGCGGAAGCCGAAGGCAGGGCACTTGGCGGTCCGATCCTCGGCTACAGAAGCTAGCTCTTGGGACGTGGAACGTCACCTCGCTGGGGGGGAAGGAGCCTGAGCTAGTGCGTGAGGTGGAGAAGTTCCGGCTAGATATAGTCGGACTCACTTCGACGCACAGCAAGGGCTCTGGAACCAGTTCTCTTGAGAGGGGCTGGACTCTCTTCCACTCTGGCGTTGCCAGCAATGAGAGGCGACGGGCTGGGGTGGCAATTCTTGTTTCCCCTCGGCTCAAAGCCTGCACGTTGGAGTTCAACCCGGTGGACGAGAGGGTAGCCTCCCTCCGCCTTCGGGTGGGGGGACGGGTCCTGACTGTTGTTTGCGCTTACGCGCCCAACGGCAGTTCAGATTACCCACCCTTTTTGGATTCACTCGAGGGAGTACTGGAGAGTGCTCCCCCGGGTGATTCCCTCGTTCTACTGGGGGACTTCAACGCTCATGTTGGCAACGACAGTGAAACCTGGAGAGGCGTGATTGGGAAGAATGGCCGCCCGGATCTGAACCCGAGTGGTGTTTTGTTATTGGACTTTTGTGCTCGTCACGGATTGTCAATAACAAACACCATGTTCAAACATAAGGGTGTCCATATGTGCACTTGGCACCAGGACACCCTAGGCCGCAGTTCCATGATCGACTTTGTAGTTGTGTCATCGGATTTGCGGCCTCATGTTTTGGACACTCGGGTGAAGAGAGGGGCGGAGCTTTCTACCGATCACCACCTGGTGGTGAGTTGGCTGCGATGGTGGGGGAGGATGCCGGACAGACCTGGCAGGCCCAAACGCATTGTGAGGGTTTGCTGGGAACGTCTAGCAGAGTCTCCTGTCAGAGAGAGTTTCAATTCCCACCTCCGGAAGAACTTTGAACATGTCACGAGGGAGGCGCTGGACATTGAGTCCGAGTGGACGATGTTCCGTACCTCTGTTGTCGGGGCGGCCGATTGGAGCTGTGGCCGCAGGGTAGTTGGTGCCTGTCGTGGCGGTAATCCTAGAACCCGTTGGTGGACACCGGCGGTGAGGGATGCCGTCAAGCTGAAGAAGGAGTCCTATCGGGTTCTTTTGGCTCATGGGACTCCTGACGCAGCAGACAGGTACCGACAGGCCAAGCGGTGTGCGGCTTCAGCGGTCGCGGAGGCAAAAACTCGGACATGGGAGGAGTTCGGTGAGGCCATGGAAAAAGACTTCCGGACGGCTTCGAAGCAATTCTGGACCACCATCCGCCGCCTCAGGAAGGGGAAGCAGTGCAGTGTCAACACCGTGTATGGTGGGGATGGTGCTCTGTTGACCTCGACTGCGGATGTTGTGGATCGGTGGAGAGAATACTTCGAAGACCTCCTCAATCCTACCAGCACGTCTTCCTATGAGGAAGCAGGGCCTGGGGAATCTGTGGTGGGCTCTCCTATTTCTGGGGCTGAGGTTGCCGAGGTAGTTAAAAAGCTCCTCGGTGGCAAGGCCCCGGGGGTGGATGAGATCCGCCCGGAGTTCCTTAAGGCTCTGGATGTTGTGGGGCTGTCTTGGTTGACAAGACTCTGCAACATCGCGTGGACATCGGGGGCGGTACCTCTGGATTGGCAGACCGGGGTGGTGGTTCCTCTCTTTAAGAAGGGGAACCGGAGGGTGTGTTCCAACTATCGTGGGATCACACTCCTCAGCCTTCCCGGTAAGGTCTATTCAGGTGTACTGGAGAGGAGGCTACGCCGGATAGTCGAACCTCGGATTCAGGAGGAACAGTGTGGTTTTCGTCCTGGTCGTGGAACTGTGGACCAGCTCTATACTCTCGGCAGGGTCCTTGAGGGTGCATGGGAGTTTGCCCAACCAGTCTACATGTGCTTTGTGGACTTGGAGAAGGCATTCGACCGTGTACCCCGGGAAGTCCTGTGGGGAGTGCTCAGAGAGTATGGGGTAACGGACTGTCTTATTGTGGCGGTTCGCTCCCTGTATAATCGGTGTCAGAGCTTGGTCCGCATTGCCGGCAGTAAGTCGGACACGTTTCCAGTGAGGGTTGGACTCCGCCAGGGCTGCCCTTTGTCACCGATTCTGTTCATAACCTTTATGGACAGAATTTCTAGGCGCAGTCAGGGCGTTGAGGGTATCTGGTTTGGTGGCTGCAGGATTAGGTCTCTGCTTTTTGCAGATGATGTGGTCCTGATGGCTTCATCTGGCCAAGATCTTCAGCTCTCACTGGATCGGTTCGCAGCCGAGTGTGAAGCGACTGGGATGAGAATCAGCACCTCCAAATCCGAGTCCATGGTTCTCGCCCGGAAAAGGGTGGAGTGCCATCTCCGGGTTGGGGAGGAGATCTTGCCCCAAGTGGAGGAGTTCAAGTACCTCGGAGTCTTGTTCACGAGTGAGGGAAGAGTGGATCGTGAGATCGACAGGCGGATCGGTGCGGCATCTTCAGTAATGCGGACGCTGTATCGATCCGTTGTGGTGAAGAAGGAGCTGAGCCAGAAGGCAAAGCTCTCGATTTACCGGTCGATCTACGTTCCCATCCTCACCTATGGTCATGAGCTTTGGGTCATGACCGAAAGGACAAGATCACGGGTACAAGCGGCCGAAATGAGTTTCCTCCGCCGGGTGGCGGGGCTCTCCCTTAGAGATAGGGTGAGAAGCTCTGCCATCCGGGGGGAGCTCAAAGTAAAGCCGCTGCTCCTCCATATCGAGAGGAGCCAGATGAGGTGGTTCGGGCATCTGGTCAGGATGCCACCCGAACGCCTCCCTCGGGAGGTGTTTCGGGCACGTCCGACCGGTAGGAGGCCACGGGGAAGACCCAGGACACGTTGGGAAGACTATGTCTCCCGGCTGGCCTGGGAACGCCTCGGGATCCACCGGGAGGAGCTGGACGAAGTGGCTGGGGAGAGGGAAGTCTGGGCTTCCCTGCTTAGGCTGCTGCCCCCGCGACCCGACCTCGGATAAGCGGAAGAAGATGGATGGATGGATGGATGGATGTGGTTAGGTATAAAAAACAACAACAACTAGAGATGTCCGATAATGGCTTTTTTGCCGATATCCGATATTCCGATATTGTCCAACTCTTAATTACCGATTCCGATATCAACCGATACCGATATATACAGTCGTGGAATTAACACATTATTATGCCTAATTTTGTTGTGATGCCCCGCTGGATGCATTAAACAATGTAACAAGGTTTTCCAAAATAAATTAACTCAAGTTATGGACAAAAAATGCCAACATAGCACTGCCATATTTATTATTGAAGTCACAAAGTGCATTATTTTTTATAACATGCCTCAAAACAGCAGCTTGGAATTTGGGACATGCTCTCCCTGAGAGAGCATGAGGAGGTTGAGGTGGGCGGGGTTGGGGCGGGGGTGTATATTGTAACGTCCCGGAAGAGTTAGTGCTGCAAGGGTTTCTGGGTATTTGTTCTGTTGTGTTTATGTTGTGTTACGGTGCGGATGTTCTCCCGAAATGTGTTTGTCATTCTTGTTTGGTGTGGGTTCACAGTGTGGCGCATATTTGTAACAGTGTTAAAGTTGTTTATACGGCCACCCTCAGTGTGACCTGTATGGCTGTTGACCAAGTATGCTTGGCATTCACTTGTGTGTGTGAAAAGCCGTAGATATTATGTGACTGGGCCGGCATGCAAAGGCAGTGCCTTTAAGGTTTATTGGCGCTCTGTACTTCTCCCTACGTCCGTGTACACAGCGGCGTTTTAAAAAGTCATACATTTTACTTTTTGAAACAGATACCGATAACTTTGAAACCGATACCGATCATTTCCGACATTACATTTTAAAGCATTTATCGGCCGATAATATCGGACATCTCTAAAAACAACGTATATTTAATATTTTTCTTAATTTGAAATATTTATTAAAATATTAAAAAGTATTGAAATATATTTCGCAGATAGCTGGTTGTAATCATATCTATAAATATTTAAATTAATTATAAATAGGGCTGCAAAAAGTAATCGATTAAATCGATTTAATTAGATAAAAGGTTTTGATTTATTTCCTGTAGCTTCAAATACTCATTTAAAGATGACGACTAATACAAATGTATTCAAATCTAAGCCGCAAGGAGTGCCGAAACTAACTATGCATATTATTAACTGTGCACATATTTAATACCCTCCTCTTCACTCCAAACGGGCTTTTGCTCATTTGGAGTGAATGAACGTTGCCTCTACTGGTTGCAGCCAAGTAGTGCGCTTAATTACTGCAAGATGCAATTAATCACCAATCAATTACACACAATTAACTGAATCCTTAACAATCAATTAATATGCTCATACCTCGAGTCGACCAGCGAAATAAACTAGCTAGGACAGAGGAGCTAATTAATATTTAGTACAACACCAAGTCCAGGGCAGTTGTGCACACAGGGAGAGATGGAAAAGAACTGGATTTTGAAATGTCACAAGAGGAAGAGGAGGCCGACGAAGAGCACCTAAAAAGAAAGAGGCAATGGTATGCCTCAGACCCCCCCCCCCCCCCCCCTCCCAGTCAACTCTCATCAGGCCAGCTGCCTCCTGCGCTCATTAGCGCAGACTCTTAAGGAGCTCCTAAAGACTTTGTGAAAAATGAACGCTCGTTTGAGAGGTCGTTAATTTGCACTGTTATGCAAATGATGCCGCAATTAAGCGATAGATCAGACGAGCGGGCCCTCATTTATAACACGTGAACAAGCATTATGACACAGTCAGATGGTGTCACGGAGCTGAGAGGACATGTTTGGCCTGCACAGGTTGATATACCTCTGAGGAATAAAACCACTGGGCTAATTAGATTTATCATGGATCAAAATACTACTTTACCCACCATTTCTGCATGCAGTTACTCTTTAAGTTCAAAGCCAAACTAATGAAAACAAACCAAACTGCATGGAATTTTCCCTTGTCAAGTGTTACGTAATTTACACATTTAGAAAAGGGATGCACTGCATGTGAAGTTTAATCTTTTTTTGGGGGGCGGGGGGATTTGAACCTGTATGAAACAAGGAATGGGCAAAGATCAATGGTTGCAAGCAGATGGGTGCACACATCTGTCATTTTAAACAACAAAATTATGCCAACTGTGTGGTGCTCTGCAGTGGCCACTAAAGTTGGCTTGTTGATGATTTTTGTTTGGTTTTGTATTGTGTAGTTATATTTATATGGTAATTATTATTCTGTGACTGTAAATTGTTTGCTTGTTGATGCTTTTATTTGTTTCTGTATTGTGTACTTATAATGATATGCTTTTAAAGTTAAAGTACCACTGATTGTCACACACACTAGGCGTGTCAAAATTATTCTCTGCATTTGACCCATCACCCTTGATCACCCCCTGGGAGGTGAGGGGAGCAGTGAGCAGCAGCGGTGGCCGCGCCCGGGAATAATTTTTGATGATTTAACCCCCAATTCCAACCATTGATGCTTTTACTTGTAATTGTATTGAGTTTGTGGACCCCAGGAAGACTAGTGGGTTGTTGTGGCAACCAGCTAATGGGGATCCTTAATAAAAATCAAAAATCCAATCAAATCAAAGCAGCTACACCAGATCTGGGCAATTATTTTGACTATGGGGGCCAAATTTAAAGAGAAAAAAATGTGTCTGGGGGCCGGTATATCTATCTATAGTATCTATGTATACATATACAGTATATATATATATATATATATATAAACATACATACATACATAGAGATGTAAGCTGTGAAAATATGCTGTACAGTATGTGTGCTTGGGTCCTATTTTTAGGAACACTAATACAAAACCTCACAATAATGTCTGATTGAATGCTAAAAATGTTATGACAGACCGCCTTAAAAACGGAATGGAATTTTACATTTTTTTTTACTGAATGAGACGCCCAGAATGTACATGAAAATAAATTTACAATATTAACTATGCACGATAAAACCCTGAATATTGACAACATAAGAACGTCACACCCACTCTCGATCCACATATTTTACAATCAAGCGAAACGCAAGAAAAACCCAACAAAAACAGCGAAATATGAACGCGAAGGGTAAAAAAAACCCACCTATTATCTGATATATCATTAAGCTTTAGAATTTTGTTGTAAAAATCTCCATCCGCGTCTGTCCCTGACACCCACATTTCAGGCTGGCCGCTCTGGAAACACTCTGTGGAAACGCTCCCCGCCCACACTGCTTGGTGCCTCGTCTGAGCTGCTGTGACTTAGATTACCATAGTAACTAATTAAATGACCATAGTAACTTATTAGATTACCAAAGTAACTAGTATATCATGCAAAAGTGCAGATTCCAACCATTGAAATATTTTGTATAGTTGAAGACTTACGGTCATTAGAAAACATCACTGCACATCATACTGGCAGCTACACTTTCCATCTTAAAGATCTAAAAAAATGATTTGGGAATGTCCGGCGGGCCAGATTGAAAAGCTGCATGCGGCCCCATGGCCTTAATTTGCCCAGGTCTGAGCTACACCATTGCCAAAGCCTGCATTACTGAGGCAGCATGAAATATACCAACAAACCATTTGGAACAATCGGCAGAGGGGTGGAAGGCACCTATCAATTATAATTAATCCTTAATTAGTCAGGATTAAGAGCTGGAATGCGAGACTCTCCCACCAACCTACTTGCAAATCCATCTGAGACCATATTTACATGTCTGTGATTACAGAGACCTTTCTTTGAGGAGAAAGCAGTGCGAGAGGCTGAGAATGAGACCAGATGAGATGATGAAGAGGTCGGAGGTCACTGTGTGGGTGATGCTGGTCGAGTATTGACAGGTCACATATTTCCTGCTCTTATGAAAGAAAGAATAATAATAATTAAAAAAAGAAGAAGTGACGGATTCAACTTATAGATGATGGCATCTCGGTAATGTGACAGGATATGGGTTTCAGATTTTCAAAAGCAAAGTCGTTTAAACGTAATGGGGTTGAAAATAAAAAGCAACTGCCAAGTAATAAAGTACAAGTTAGCGATCACAATCCACAACCCGCCATTAGCTGCATACTGGGATGTAACGATAAGAAAATGTTATATTATGGTTACTGTGAACAAAATGATCACGGTATCATTACATGTGAATCATGTTTTATTCTAATAACAGACAGAGAATATACTTTCCTTGGCAAAAGACACAATAGATATCGTTCTGGCCACTTCAAAGCCAAATGATTGTATTGTAGTGTTTAAATGTTAATCTTCTGTTTTAATTTGTAAAGGTTTTAAAATGTTTCTGAATAATAAAAACTAAACGGGGGTTGTGCTTCACTTTGGGTTTAGAAGACGTCACTTTCTGTTGTAGTAACATCCGTGTATGGCTTTTATTCTTCACATCAACGTAGGCCAGGGGTGCTCACACTTTTTCTGCAGGCGAGCTACTTTTCAATTGATCAAGTCGTGGGGATCTACCTCATTCATATATATAATTTATATTTACTTATTTATGAAATATATGTTTTTGTTAATAAGTTAAAGGTGTTTAATGATAATGCAATCATGTTTAACACATAGTTAATATTGTTAATAAATTAAAGGTGTTTAATGATAATACAAGAATGTTTAATACATATAGTTAATATTGTTAGTAAATTAAAGGTGTTTAATGATAATACAAGTATGTTTAATACATATAGTTAATATTGTTAACAAGTTAAAGGTGTTTAAAGATAATGCAAGCATGTTTAATACATATAGTTAATATTGTTAACAAGTTGAAGGTGTTTAATGATAATACAAGCATGTTTAATACATATAGTTAATATTATTAATAAGTTAAAGGTGTTTAAAGAAAATACAAGCATGTTTAACACATATAGTTAATATTGTTAACAAGTTAAAGGTGTTTAATGATAATACAAGCATGTTTAACACATATAGTTAATATTGTTAATAAGTTAAAGGTGTTTAAAGATAATGCAAGCATGTTTAACACAATATAAGTTGGTGTATTACCTGATTCTGATGACTTGCATTGATTGGAATCAGACAGTGGTGCTAAAAACGTCCGCATTTTCGAATGGAGGAGAAAAAAGTCCTCCTTTCTGTCCAATACCACATGAAAGTGGTTGGTTTTTGGCATCTTATTTGTCCAGCTTCCGTACTCCTTTGTATACACTTTACAAGAAATACATTGTCGGCAAACTCCGTAGCTTGCTAGCTTGTGCACGCCAGCTTTCTGAGACTCTTGTTTTGTTAGCGCAACTATGCAACTGTGCAGTCGGTCTTTGGAGTTTTGACGACAGGTACGACGCCGGAGTCTGTTGAAATAAAGTGTTTCTCGCCTTCCAGTCGGTAATTTTAATGAGCTGGCAGCAGCCAGCGTCATCTCAGAAGACCCTCGGGTGCCGTGAATGTCAATCAAGTGACGAAAGTGACGTCATAGTGAAGATTTATGATCGCTCATTTTTAGGACAATTTTTTTAATGCCTGGCTGGTGATCGACTGACACACCCTCCGAGATCGACCGGTAGCTCGCGATCGACGTAATGAGCACCCCTGACGTAGGCGATATATCAATTTTATCGATAAATTCAAGGTTGTTTTTTTTGCAGACGATTTGATAAATCAAAAATTAATGTTTTCCCCCTCTCCGCATATTTTTTTGTCCCCATGAGCTTCCGTAGCCCGTGCCCGCACAATTACTTCTTTAGCGGAGATCCAGAAGTCGACATGGCTAATGCTAACACTAACGAGACGTTTGTTCCAAAGAAAAGAAAAGTGTTGCCAGTGCTTTGGATTTGAGGCAACATGCTTGGAACAAATGACTGTACGCTGCAAAGTTTATCTAAAATTGGCAGCAACACAACAAACTTATTCGAGTTTTTGAAAAAGCATCGAGCCAAGTGGGGGGAAATGCAACTCTTTACAAGGAGGACAAGAGCGCAACAACTTAACCTAAGAAGCAGCCTACTGTGACAAAATCAATGACACTAGGTACCATGTACAGTAACAGTGGAGAACAATGCACAGAGCGATCACTAAAGCAGTGGCTCTGCACATCCAAACCGGACAGCTTGTACAGACATCATCAATAGTGATACATCACATGTGCAATGAAGTGTACAATAGGCTCCAGCAGCCCCTGTGACCCCGAAAGGGACAAGCGGTAGAAAACTAATGGATGTCCTTAACATCAGTACACACTGACAAGGAGCCCAGGATACTTCAGGGAAAAGCCTGCGTTTATCCACTTAATAAAACTATATAGTCATCTCAATGTTTTACAATTTATTTGCATATGTACAACGCTACATTTTTATTTAGGATAGTGTTTTATTTAAAACAGAAGTGTTTTAAGTTTGCACTTTATTGATTTGATTGATTTGTATTACTATTTAATGATTATTGGTACAGAAGATTTTTATTTCAAGACAGAAGTTTTAACTTTGCACTTTATTAATCTGAATGTTGGAGATTATTATTTCATATTGGGGACAGCATGGTTCGGGTGGTAGTGTGGCTGTGCCAGCAACTTGAGAGTTCCAGGTTCGATCCCAGCTTCTGCTATCCTCGTCACATCGGTTGTGTCCTTGGGCAAGACAATTACCCCTTTGAATTTTGCTAAGAGTAAGATGCAGTGTCATTTCAAACTACTAGTTTTTGATCAAATAAAAGCAAAACTTAACCTCTGTTATTTGTATTCATTGGTTTCTTTAAAATTAGGGAGGGAAAAAATCTAATTTTTTTGTGGGAAACTGACATTTTATTCTTATGCCATATCAATCTGTGTTCAAAGAGTACAAGCAGTAGATTTAATGTGCTCAGACAGCACTGTATTTATACACGTTTAGATCGGGGTATGACGTTTGCAATGGGGAAATACGTTGACGTGCATAGTATACATGTTAGCAATTTAGCTAGTCAGTGTTTAGCGCGCTAAGATAGGATAGCAAACTTCTCTAAGAAACGAGCAGCATCACCCTAAGACAGGGGTGGGCAATTAATTTTTGCCGGGGGCCGCATGAGCAACCCGAGCACTGCTGGAGGGCCACACCGACAATATTTTAATTAAATTTTGCTCAAATTATTTCTGATATACCGTAAGATAAATAATAATAATAACTTCATTTAACCTAACTTAACTTTATACAAAAGCAGATTGCTTTTGATGGTTATATTTTTAACACTGTCTTACACAACACTTCCTGATGTATAATACAATGCAAAAATGTCAATTTCTGTCACTTTATCCTGCATCCTCTTTAAAAGTCCAACATTTTTCCCCGTCAGATTTGGACAACCATCTGTTGTCACACCTGCCAGCTTGTCCCATTTCAGTCCTAACATGTCCAAACACCTATGTGAACAAGTCATTACCTGTGGTTGTCTCTTTAATTGACTGCATGGCTGCCAGCTACTCCGTGATTTGAAAGTCTGCAGTTATCCCACGTAAGAAGATGAGCAGCTGGGCGGTGTTACGTACGTCGAAGCTCTCATCCAAAGTCAGCGAAAAACAGTCAAAGTCGGCCATTCTGTTCTTCAGCTGAAGCTCCAAGTTTCCAGCGATGGTCTCAACCCGCCTCATTACAGTACGTCGGGAGAGTGACACGTTCTCAAATGCGCCCCTCTTCTCCGGGCATATCAGCGCAACAGAGTCCAATAAGAACTCCTTAATAAAGTCTCTGTCAGAAAACGCCTGACTTTTTCTGGCGATTTTGTGAGAAATGACTAAACTTGTCCTGACGGCTGCATCTCTGGGGGTGTGAAATTTGGCAAAAAGTCCTTGTTGGGTTTGCAGTTTTACCATCAACGCATCAGCCTTCCTTGCGCACGCTCCATCAGACAGATTCCGGTATTTTTCCTCGTGCTTCGTCGTGTAGTGGCGATTCAAATTATATTCTTTAAACACAGCAACCTGTGTACCACAAATTAAGCACACGGCTTTACCTTTAATTTCTGTAAAGAAATACTTGGCAGTCCATGTCTTGTTGAAAACACGGCATTCGTCATCAACTTTTCTCTTTTTAGCGTCTCGGGGATAACCGGGCATCACTTGTCGCTGTGCACCTTCACTCACAGGTTACACACGGACATACGCCCATAAATAACACTTTTCAAAATAAAAGCAGCACAGTTGTATTGCACGCATGACATAGATGTTTTTTAAAATGTATTTTGTAATTTGTGATTGTCGCTGTTCACATTCGCGCACGAGCATACGTCCACACGGAAGTAATACAAATAACGCTTTTCAAAACAAAAGCAGCACCGTTGTATTGCACACTCGACATACTTTTTAAAATTTATTTTGTAATTTATGTTTGGCCTCACGCGGGCCGGACGTGTGACACATAAAGGGCCGGATGTGGCCCGCGGGCCGCCGAATGCCCAGGTCTGCCCTAAGTTTATCAAAGTGTGGTACTCAATCCCGATGATCAACATTTTAAATGGCAATACTAACCATACCTGTTAACAGAGGTGGGGGGGAAATGATCGATTCTTTGATGCATGACGACTGTAACGTGGACAATTCTGAATCGATGGACAAATGTCCAAATATCGATCATTTATGTATGTTAAAGTAATACAGACAACCGTTTAGTGCAGACGCAAACAAAGGGAAGAGGGGACAAGCTTTGCTAGCCGCAGTGCTAAGCTAGCGAGAATCTTAAGTAGTGAAGCAAGAAAAGGATAAATTCTTTGTACACTTCAACTGGAATTGTGTTACAGCAGAGTAACTTGCTGAGAAGGGGAAATTAGCAAGTATATCAATAAGTTAGGAGACATAATACACAGTGCGACAACACTGTCAGGGGTGGATAATAGATAGGATACCACACACGTCTTTGAGCAGCAAGTTTTGGGTGACTGGAGGCAAACTGTCTGGGCATTCTGTGGTTTTAGAAAGCACAAAGATTAAAACAGGATGTCTGCTCATCAAGTAGGCGTTATTTTTATTTTATCACTTAGCAGGCAGATCCAGTTTTCACTTGTCTAGTCATCTGTATATATATATATATATATATATATATATATATATATATATATATACTGAAGTATATATATATATATATATACTGAAGTATATATATATATATATATATATATATATATATATATATATATATATATATATATATATATATATATATATATATATATATATATATACTGAAGTATATATATATAGAAAGAGGAAACTTTGTATACATGTAACTTTGTATACATGTAATTTAAAATTAAATATAATACTTTTAACATATATAATAATGATATACAATACAATAATAATTAAAGCTGCAAGCAGCATTGGTCGGGCCCGCGTATTTGGCAGGTGCTAGTCCTAAGTGTCCCAATACTTTTGTCTACTTTTAGTCTGAAGTGTCCCAAGACTTTTGTCTAGTGTACCTACCTTGTCTGCATTGTGTGGGCACGTTGGTGCTTCCTGCTTTTAAGCAGCCATCTTAAAAAAACAGCAGCGCAGCAGCAGCAGCGCAGCGGGTCTTTGAAGGGTCATAAAATCAAAACCGGAGCAGGTATTAAAACGCTGTTCTGTTATTTTATACACAAGGGTTTAATCTCTCTCCTGGTTTGGTTTGAAGCCGAACGCGCTCAGAGGAGATAGTTTTTGAAGGAAGGTGACCGTTTTTTACAAAAAATGTGTTTAGAAGGGGGAATAGCAAACTTCCTGTTGATTTTTGCTGGGGGTTGTCAATTTATGAAATGTAGGTCTAAGTGAGACCTACATAGAGGTTTTTGTTTCATGTCTCTCCGACCTTCCCAGTGGGAGTTACAGGCAGTTTTGTCATTTTTTTCTTCCGAGGAGCAGTTTTTTCTGCGTTTTATTCAAAAATTACGCTAAGTTTTTTTATTAGATGGCAATTTTTGCCAGTCCTGATGTGTGTATTGAGTTCGGTGAGTTTTGAAGCATGTTAAGGGGGTCAAATTACAACTCAAAGAGGCAAAAGTGACTGTTTTTAGTACATTTTTGTCTTGAAGGGGGAACTGCCAACTTCCTGTTGATTTTTGCCCGAGGAATTTAATTAATGAAAAGTAGGTCTAAGTAAGACCTACCGGTACATAGAGGTTTTTGTTTCATGTCTCTACAACATTCGTACTGGGAGTTATAAGCAGTTTTCTTTCTAGGGGGCGCTAGAGCGCAATTTTGGGGTTTGGTTTTTTGATAAAAAGTTTTGCCGTATATTACTGATCTGTGTGTAAAATTTGGTGAGTTTTGAAGCATGCTAAGGGGGTCAAATTACAGCGCAAAGTTGCGGAAGAATAATAATAATAATAAAACCTTACAAATTCAATAGGTCCTTATGTCCCATTGCATAAGGACTCCCTTTGGGAGTCCTTATACAATGGGCCATGCGGGCCCTAATAATAATAATAATAATACAAGTAAATGGTCCCGAGTGTGTGAATGTGAGTGTGAATGTTGTCTATCTGTGTTGACCCTGTGATGAGGTGGCAACTTGTCCAGGGTGTACCCCGTCTACTGCCCCAGTGCAGCTGGGATAAGCTCCAGCACCCACGCGACCCCGGGAGGGACAAGCAGTAGAAAATGGATGGATGGATAATAATTAAAGATGCATACATAATCGGTTAATAATCCAGTTGTACCGCCGGAATTGTAACTGAATCGTGAAGTGGTCAAAGATTTTCACCTTTATTTCAACCTTCCTGTTTTTGCCGGTAAATCCCGTTTTTATCCTATCTGGACTGCAGCGATTCGGTGTCTGCTCGACTCGAGCCTCAGCGACACTCGGGAGTGGGCTTGTGAAAGCAGCACGGTCAGTTGCATGTTACGTGATTCTATCAAATCAACAACACAAGAGAGATAGATGGATGGACAGAAAAAAACATGTCTGCGAAAAATCCAAACTTCGTGTAAATATCTTGACAACTCGGAGATTTGTTATCTTTACCTAAAGAAGAGCAGTTGGCTCCTCACATATCCCCAAGCTTTTTGTCGAGGAAAAATGAAATGACATAACCAAGCTTGTAAAATGTCTTAACAGTGATTGCGTAAAGGAGCCCATAATTGTTTTTAATTTCATCATCACGATATAATTTTATATAACAGGATTTGTGCCAGAGCGAATAGCACAGTGGTCAGTGACACTTTCTTGTCATACAAGGGTTTGAGTCCCATTAGTGCATGTATTATTTTATTGATTTTAACAGCAAGTTGTGATGAAAATGAAAATTACTTACAAGTGAAGTTGGCACGCTGTGTAAATTGTAAATAAAAACAGAATACAATGATTTGCAAATCCTTTTCAACCTATACTTAATTGAATAGACTGCAAAGACAAGATATGTAATGTTCCAACTGAGAAACACATTTTTTTTTTGCAAATAATCATTAACTTAGAATTTAATGGCAGCAACACTTTGCAAAAAAGTTGTCACAGGGGCATTTTTACCACTGTTACATGGCCTTTCCTTTTAACAACACTCAGTAAACGTTTGGGAACAGAGGATACCAATTTTTGAAGCTTTTGAGGTGGAATTCTTTCCCATTCTTGCTTGATGTACAGCTTAAGTTGTTCAACAGTCCGGGGTCTCCGTTGTGGTATTTTAGGCTTCATAATGCGCCACACATTTTCAATGGGAGACAGGTCTGGACTGCAGGCAGGCCAGTCTAGTACCCGCACTCTTTTACTACGAAGCCACGCTGTTAACATGTGTAGAATGTGGCTTTGCATGGTCTCGCTGAAATAAGCAGGGGCGTCCATGAAAAAGACGTCGCTTGGATGGCAACATATTTTGCTCCAAAACCTGTATGTACCTGTATGGCGCCTTCACAAATGTGCAAGTTATCCATGCCTTGGGCACTAATACACCCCCATACCATCCCAGATGCTGGCTTTTCAACTTTGCGCCTATAACAGTCCGGATGGTTCTTTTCCTCTTTGGTCCGGAGGACACGACGTCCACAGTTTCCAAAAACTATTTGAAATGTGGATTCGTCAGACCACAGAACACTTTTCCACTTTGCATCAGTCCATCTTAGATGAGTTCGGGCCCAGCGAAGTCGGCTGCGTTTCTGGGTGTTGTTGATAAATGTTTTTCGCTTTGCATAGTAGAGTTTTAACTTGCACTTACAGATGAAGCGACCAACTGTAGTTACTGACAGTGGTTTTCTGAAGTGTTCCTGAGCCCATGTGGTGATATCCTTTACACACTGATGTCGCTTTCTGATGCTGTACCGCTTGAGGGATCGAAGGTCATGTGTATTCAATTTTGGTTTTCAGCCTTGCCGCTTACATGCAGTGATTTCTCCAGATTCTCTGAACCTTTCGATTATATCATGGACCCTAGATGGTGAAATCCCTAAATTCCTTGTAAAAGCTCGTTGAGAAATGTTGTTTTTAAACTTTTGGACAATTTGCTCACGCATTTGTTCACAAAGTGCTGACCCTCGCCCCATCCTTGTTTGTGAATGACTGAGCATTTCATGGAAGCTGCTTTTATGCCCAATCATGGCACCCACCTGTTCCCAATTAGCCTGTACACCTGCGGGATGTTCCAAATAAGTGTTTGATGAGCATTCCTCAACTTTCTCAGTCGTTTTTGCCACTTGTGCCAGCTTTTTTGAAACATGTTGCAGGCATCAAATTCCAAATGAGCTAATATTTGCAAAAAATAACAAAGTTTACCAGTTTGAACATTAAGTATCTAGTCTTTGCAGTCTATTCAATTGAATATAGGTTGAAAAAATTTAGCAAATCATTGTTTTCTGTTTTTATTTTTACGATTTACACAACGTGCCAACTCTACTGGTTCTAGGTTTTGTATTTTTAACAACTTCCCTGGTAAATTTCCTACATTTTGCAGCGAAAATGTGAACAGGTATGATACCAATTTTACCGCGGTTTATTATTAACACCAGAAATCTTTACATCACTACACGGGTAAATTAAGAGAAATTGTTTCTGTGCGGCCACATTTAATATTGTCACATGTAAACCTTTCTGAAAATTGCCAATGACCTAGGGCTGCACAATTTTGGATCAAAATAAAATCCTAAGTATTTTCTCTTAAAACTCAGATTTTCAATCATTTCTTTCAGATTTTTTGATAAAACTACAAGACAACAGAGGGGGAGGGGTTGCTAACATCATCATTGTATTGGAATATAATAATTTAAAAAAAGCTAAAGAAACATACTGATTTTTAGTGTCTTTATTCATTATTTGTATCAACATGTCAACATTTTATTTTTACAATATCCTGTATAAAAAAGCTGTGTTCAATGGGCCACACTTTATAAAAGACTGGTTTACATATGCATTTTACCAGTAGGGCAAAGTGTAGCAAAATGACGTAAAAGTGTCTCTAAGCTCTGTCTTCCAAGTTATCGCCACTTATGGAAGTGATAAAGGTTTCATTGATTCCGGAGGTTTTCTGGTTCTTTTAGAGCAACTACAATACCCAGATGACTTCGCAGTAGAGCGGAACTGAAAGTATAAACCCCGTTTCCATATGAGTTGGGAAATTGTGTTAGATGTAAATATAAACGGAATACAATGATTTGCAAATCATTTTCAACCCATATTCAGTTGAATATGCTACAAAGACAACATATTTGATGTTCAAACTTATAAACTTTTTTTTTTGTGTGCAAATAATCATTAACTTTAGAATTTGATGCCAGCAACACGTGACAAAGAAGTTGGGAAAGGTGGCAATAAATACTGATAAAGTTGAGGAATGCTCATCAAACACTTATTTGGAACATCCCACAGGTGTGCAGGCTAATTGGGAACAGGTGGGTGCCATGATTGGGTATAAAAACAGCTTCCCAAAAAATGCTCAGTCTTTCACAAGAAAGGATGGGGCGAGGTACACCCCTTTGTCCACAACTGTGTGAGCAAATAGTCAAACAGTTTAAGAACAACGTTTCTCAAAGTGCAATTGCAAGAAATTTAGGGATTTCAACATCTACGGTCCATAATATCATCAAAAGGTTCAGAGAATCTGGAGAAATCACTCTACGTAAGCGGCATGGCCGGAAACCAACATTGAATGACCGTGACCTTCGATCCCTCAGACGGCACTGTATCAAAAACCGACATCAATCTCTAAAGGATATCACCACATGGGCTCAGGAACACTTCAGAAAACCACTGTCACTAAATACAGTTTGTCGCTACATCTGTAAGTGCAAGTTAAAGCTCTACTATGCAAAGCGAAAGCCATTTATCAACAACACCCAGAAACGCCGCCGGCTTCTCTGGGCCCGAGATCATCTAAGATGGACTCATGCAAAGTGGAAAAGTGTTCTGTGGTCTGACGAGTCCACATTTCAAATTGCTTTTGGAAATATTCGACATCGTGTCATCCGGACCAAAGGGGAAGCGAACCATCCAGACTGTTATCGACGCAAAGTTCAAAAGCCAGCATCTGTGATGGTATGGGGGTGCATTAGTGCCCAAGGCATGGGTAACTAACACATCTGTGAAGGCACCATTAATGCTGAAAGGTACATACAGGTTTTGGAACAACATAGGCTGCCATCTAAGCGCCGTCTTTTTCATGGACGCCCCTGCTTATTTCAGCAAGACAATGCAAAGCCACATTCAGCACGTGTTACAACAGCGTGGCTTCGTAAAAAAAAGAGTGCGGGTACTTTCCTGGCCCACCTGCAGTCCAGACCTGTCTCCCATCGAAAATGTGTGGCGCATTATGAAGCGTAAAATACGACAGCGGAGACCCCCGGACTGTTGAACGACTGAAGCTCTACATAAAACAAGAATGGGAAAGAATTCCACTTTCAAAGCTTCAACAATTAGTTTCCTCAGTTCCCAGTGTTGTTAAAAGAAAAAGTGATGTAACACAGTGGTGAACATGCCCTTTCCCAACTACTTTGGCACATGCGGCAGCCATGAAATTCTAAGTTAATTATTATTTGCAAAAAAAAAAAAAAAGTTTATGAGTTTGAACATCAAATATCTTGTCTTTGTAGTGCATTCAATTGAATATGGGTTGAAAAGGATTTGCAAATCATTGTATTCCGTTTATATTTACATCTAACACAATTTCCCAACTCATATGGAAACGGGGTTTGTATATAATAATCGTCACCTTTCATAATAGAAAATAGGGATGGGCAACATGGCCTAAAATCTATATTGTGATTTAATTTGCAGCCTCCTGTGGTAACAATACATAATTAAGTAAGCAAATGATAATAGAACCAGGTTACAAAGCCTCCTTATTTGACTGCTGACGTATGTTGTAACATATTGCGTCATTTCCTGTTTTATTATTTTCTCAAAACTATTATTCTACTTGCTCATTTAATGTTAATACCTGATGACTTTCTGTTGTAACATGGTTATTTCTACACTTTTTGTTCAAATGTAATAAACACTAATTCTTCTGTTGTTTGACACTTTACATTAGTTTTGAGCAATACCGGTACTACCAATTAGGCCCCTGCGATATGGCTTAAAAATAGCATCTCTGATTTTTCACAAGATTTTGTCAGATGTTCCCCTTACTTTTTAAAGAAACCAATCAATAAAAATGAAAGATAATTCAAAAGAAGTTTGGCTTTTATTTGATCAAAAACTAAATGTTTGAAATGAAACTGCATCTTACTTTAGCTAGCCCTGGGCGATATGGCCTAAAAATAAAATCTCAGATTTTCTCCCCCAAATTAGATTCACGATTTTTTTCCCCTACTAAAAAAAAAAGAATACCAATGACAGATAATCAAAACAAGTTTTTCTTTTCTTTAAAAAAAAAAAAAAGTGTACTTTGAAATGACACTGCATCTTACTCTAAGCAAACATTTAATTTGAATAATGTTTTTCTTTTTAGACCAGATATAAGTTGTATTTTCAATGGAATAATTTTCAGAGAACTAAATTAAGAGCTTACTCTAGGAAACAATACGTCTGTCTTGAATAAAATACTTCTGTTAACAGAAAATGTAACGCTGCACATTGAGATTAATAGTGAAAACTTCAAACTCCTGCTTTGAATAAAATACTTCTGTAAAAATTGTAGTATTATTCAATGTGTGCAAAAAATCAAGTAAAAAATTAAGAAGACTATAATTTCAGTAAGTCAGGTGGATAAATGCAGGCTTTTTCTTTCATTCACACATCTTGGCAGTGGAAAATTACTTTTGAAACGTAATTATAGTTCCTCCTTACTTTACTAAAAATATAGTTGAATTACTATAGGAATTACTCTTTCATAAAAGTAATTACGAGAGAAAGTAAATGTGTTATTTAAGAAAAAAAAAAATCAAAGATCTGGCTTATGCAGTTGACAGACGTTTCATTTTCCCGCAGTCTGCTGGAGGCGTCGGTTTCAGAAGCAGGAATAACTTTGTTGTGCTGCCGCCTTTTTTTAAACACTTTGCCGTGTGCAGTGAGTTGTTCCACGCCTGTTGCTGCAGAACCAAAGTACTGACAACACTTTTCTTGGGAACAAACGTCTCGCTCTTGTCGGGTTAGCTTTAGCCATGTTTTGAATCCCTGCTAAGGAAGCAATAGGGTGGGCGAGGGCTACGGAAGCTCAGAGGTGAAAAGTATGATAGAGCAAAAGGAGAAAAACATACATTTTTAAGTCCCATCTTAAAACTCATTTGTATACTCTAGCCTTTAAATAGACCCCCTTTTAGACCAGTTGATCTGCCGTTTCTTTTCTTTTCTGCTCTGCCTCCCTCTCCCTCGTGGAGGGGGGCTATGGATGAAGTGCTGGCTGTCCAGAGTCTGGACCCGTGTCGGACCGCTCGCCTGTGCATCGGTTGGGGACGTCTCTGCGCTGCTGACCTGTCTCCGCTTGGGATGGTCTCCTGCTGGCCCCACTATGGACTGGACTCTCACTATTATGTTAGATCCACTATGGACTAGACTCTCACTATTATGATAGAGCCACTATGGACTGGACTCTCACTATTATGTTAGATCCACTATGGACTGGACTCTCACACTATTATGTTAGATCCACTATGGACTGGACTCTCACACTATTATGTTAGATCCACTATGGGCTAGACTCTCACTATTATGATAGAGCCACTATGGACTGGACTCTCACTATTATGTTAGATCCACTATGGACTGGACTCTCACACTATTATGGTAGATCCACTATGGACTGGACTCTCACTATTATGTTAGATCCACTATGGACTGGACTCTCACTATTATGTTAGAGCCACTATGGACTGGACTCTCACTATTATGTTAGATCCACTATGGACTGGACTCTCACACTATTATGTTAGATACACTATGGACTGGACTCTCACACTATTAACTAGATCCACTATGGACTGGACTCTCACACTATTATGTTAGATCCACTATGGACTGGACTCTCACACTATCAACTAGATCCACTATGGACTGGACTCTCACACTATTATGTTAGATCCACTATGGACTGGACTCTCACACTATCAACTAGATCCACTATGGACTGGACTCTCACACTATTATGTTAGATCCACTATTGACTGGACCCTCTCACTATTATGTTTGATCCACTATGGACTGGACTCTCACTATTATGTTAGATCCACTATAGACTGGACTCTCACTATTATGATAGCGCCACTATGGACTGGACTCTCACTATTATGTTAGATCCACTATGGACTGGACTCTCACAATATTATGTTAGATCCACTATGGACTAGACTCTCACAATATTATGTTAGATCCACTATGGACTGGACTCTCACACTATTAACTAGATCCACTATGGACTGGACTCTCACACTATTATGTTAGATCCACTATGGACTGGACTCTCACACTATTAACTAGATCCACTATGGACTGGACTCTCACACTATTATGTTAGATCCACTATGGACTGGACTCTCACACTATTAACTAGATCCACTATGGACTGGACTCTCACAACATTATGTTAGATCCACTATGGACTGGACTCTCACAATATTATATTAGATCCTCTATTGACTGGACTCTCACAATATTATGTTAGATCCACTATTGACTGGACTCTCTCACTATTATGTTTGATCCACTATGGACTGGACTCTCACAACATTATGTTAGATCCACTATGGACTGGACTCTCACACTATTATGTTAGATCCACTATGGACTGGACTCTAACACTATTAACTAGATCCACTATGGATTGGACTCTCACACTATTATGTTAGATCCACTATGGACTGTACTCTCACACTATTATGTTAGATCCACTATGGACTGGACTCTCACACTATTAACTAGATCCACTATGGACTGGACTCTCACACTATTATGTTAGATCCACTATTGACTGGACTCTCTCACTATTATGTTTGATCCACTATGGACTGGACTCTCACACTATTATGTTAGATCCACTATGGACTGGACTCTAACACTATTAACTAGATCCACTATGGACTGGACTCTCTCACTATTATGTTAGATCCACTATGGACTGTACTCTCACACTATTATGTTAGATCCACTATGGACTGGACTCTCACACTATTAACTAGATCCACTATGGACTGGACTCTCACACTATTATGTTAGATCCACTATTGACTGGACTCTCTCACTATTATGTTTGATCCACTATGGAATGGACTCTCACACTATTATGTTAGATCCACTATTGACTGGACTCTCTCACTATTATGTTTGATCCACTATTGACTGGACTCTCACAACTTTATGTTAGATCCACTATGGACTGGACTCTCACAATATTATGTTAGATCCACTATGGACTGGACTCTCACACTATTAACTAGATCCAATATGGACTGGACTCTCACACTATTATGTTAGATCCACTATGGACTGGACTCTAACAATATTATGTTAGATCCACTATGGACTGGACTCTCACAATATTATGTTAGATCCACTATGGACTGGACTCTCTCACTATTATGTTAGATCCATTATGGACTGGACTTTCACAATAATATGCTAGATCCACTCGACGTCCATTGCACCGGTTGCCCTAGGGGGGGTCCCAACATCTGCGGTCCTCTCCAAGGTTTCTCATTGTCATACCACTGGGTTGCGTTTTTCCTTGCCCTGATGTGGGATCTGAACCGAGGATATTGTTGTGGCTTGTGCAGCCCTTTGAGACACTTGTGATTTAGGGCTATATAAGTAAACATTGATTGATTGATTGAAATAGTCTGCAACAAAAATATTTAATTTATTGATAAAATCAATATGTCCCCCAGGCCTACTAAAAATCTGGGCATCAATCCAAAACCAAGTAGTTAGATGGGCAATATTGGTCATACCAATGCTGATACTGACACTTAAAATGTTCAAGAATCAAGTGCAACAACATAAAGTAAATATTAATTTACTACTTTTGGCTCTGATTTAAATCCTTTCGTTTTGGCTCTCAAAGCCCTCGTGTGTCCAGAGACGTATAAAACTAATGAAAAATACGTCAAAAGATTTGTTTGATGATAAAAAATAGTTATCCAACTACTGTAGTATGGACCATATAATGATATTATACATTAGCATATCCTCCTACGGTGTGTCGTGTAGCATGTTTAGCTATTCCTCGTCCTTACAAGTTTATTTGCTGCCATGAAGGCACTCAGAAGTGGCTTTGCACTGCGGAGGGACGTTAGCTGCTAGCTAGAACGTTACATTGAGTTGAGGATGTGTTTGATCCCTTGTTGCTGTCAATTTTGGGGGACAATGTGTCTTCAACATGCATTATCACAATATAATGCTAGTATTAATCCATCCATCCATCCATCCATTTTCTACCGCTTATTCCCTTTGGGGTCGCGGGGGGCGCTGGAGCCTATCTCAGCTACAATCGGGCGGAAGGCGGGGTACACCCTGGACAAGTCGCCACCTCATCGCAGGGCCAACACAGACAGACAGACAACATTCACACTCACATCCACACACTAGGGCCAATTTAGTGTTGCCAATCAACCTATCCCCAGGTGCATGTCTTTGGAGGTGGGAGGAAGCCGGAGTACCCGGAGGGAACCCACGCAGTCACGGGGAGAACATGCAAACTCCACACAGAAAGATCCCGAGCCCGGGATTGAACCCAAGACTACTCAGGACCTTCGTATTGTGAGGCAGATGCACTAACCCCTCTGCCACCGTGCTGCCCCGCTAGTATTAATGTCCAGTGTAATGTAATGTCCAGTGTTATGTATTTTGCTATGTACTGCTTTTATATTTCCTGTATTATATATTATTACTTTGAACTGTTTTATATTTTAAGTTTTATCCTGTAAAGCGTCTTTGAGTACACTGAAAAGCGCTATACCAAATAAAATGTATTATTATTATTATTAAAAGCTCTATTGTCAGCCAAATGTATATCATTTATACCGTGTATCGTCGATATTGCGCATATCTAATAGAAATCCATACAAAGACTAAAAAAATCATGTATTTGCACACAAAATTAAGACATGTGACGATGAGTAGGCTAAACACTTAAACAAAAATGGTCTCTACGAAATATTAAGTGGCATAAGTTGCGCTAAGAGACGTCAAAACTGAGTGAATTAACCAATGAAAACATGGCTAAAGTTGCCCCCATCTGTAAACAGGCATTTTGTTCCTGTAGGAATAAAAGCACATGGGAAACTCACACAGGCCACACACCATTAGGCCTAGGCTGAAGGTTGAGGTGCTATGCTGGGGGGTGGCGGTCGAGGTTTTGGAGGTGGGGGCGGTGGCGGTGCGTCTGTCAGGGCCAGGGGTCTGTGTGATATTAGCCGTCTGCCAATCCGGCTTGGGAAATGGACATCAAGTAATTACTCCTGCTCTTACTGCCTCATCAATCTCCTTGTATCACTCCTGCATCCACCGCTGCCCCCTGTCTCCACCCACCCACCCACCAACACACCATCTTTTTTCTCATTCTCCTCTGCAGAGAGTGAGTGACAGGACACCACGCAACACAACTGAGATGCCTCAAAAAGCAATGATACAATCCTGCTCCACTGCATAGCATTAATATCAAATGGCAGAGTCTCAGCAAATAATTAGAATGCTACTATTGGTCCAGGCGAGGAGCTGGGGTTACTGCAGCTTTAAGGCTTCATAAAAAAAATACTGGATAATAATGACAGCCTGTAGGTTCCTAACAACAATAAAATTTTATGGCACCGTTTTAAATTGGTCTCTTTAAATCTTGTAATAATTAAGCAGCTTTAATGAGGCCGGTGATTCACTGGTCTGACATAAAATTAATAGCAGTCAGGTGATGCTAAACAATGTTGTCAAAACAAACACACATTAACTTTAAATTAGAGGGTAACCTCTATCTAACATATCTCTACCATGGCTACTCATTATCTAACGGCAGTATTATTATTATTATTATTAGTGTAAAATAAGGCTTCTTTTGATCTTATTTGTAATGTTTGGGTTGGCCACTACACATTACAGCTTTAACAACCCAAACGTGAAATTCAAAACAACATTCTAATCACACTTCTGCCCTGAGAATAAACAACTCTTAAGTTAATAACCAGTTTGTTTTGTGTTTTTACAACTTTCAATTCAATTAACATGTAATTGAGGCCCATTTGGTGGCTGAAATAATATTGTTATGCATACAACAAGGGGTGCTGTGAATATACTGAGATTGTTAATGCAAACAGAGGGGGTAGTAACAGGATCCCTGATAAGGAACGGGGCATATTATCACCACTGATTCAAGCTACCCCGCTGTATAGAATAGAAGAGAATAGAATAGAATATATCTTTATTGTCATTGTACATTGTACAACAAAATTGCAAGCAAACTAATCTAGTGCAAATTCATTATACATACGGGTGTAACGGTACACAAAAATTTCGGTTCGGTACGTACCTCGATTTAGAGGTCACGGTTCGGTTCATTTTCGGTACAGTAAGAAAACAACAAAATATAAATTTTTTTGGTTATTTATTTACCAAATTTGCAAAATCTTTATATTTTTCTTTGTGCAATATTTGATGTGAAGTAATCGAATTCTTGGATAAGTCAATAATTCATAATAACATGATTTTGATTCAATATTATGTTTTGAGCAATGACAGTTTGAAAGAAAAAAAAACAGCTTTGTATTATTAGTCAACATTGCAACTTTTTCTAAATTACATTTAACCTTTAAGCTTTTTTATTTCACTTTTGTTATGTTTTTGTTTATTTTAATAGTATTTTTAGAATGTGCCGTGGGCCTTTAAAACATTAGCTGTGGGCCGCAAATGGCCTCCGGGGCACACTTTTGAAACCCCTGCTTAGATAATAAAAATTAAAAAATTAAATGTGATAAATCTATGGATAAAAAGCAGAGCCTGGCGACGCATGCGCGTTTATCATAACTCTCTCTCTCTCTCTGTCTCTGCCCCTCCCTCTCGAATGCTGCTGCGCGCACAATTAAGTTCTATTTTTAACCCCTTCTTAACCCTGAACGTACCCTGAACGTACATTGAAAATACACGCAACCCTAACTCAAAATGCCGGACATTTGAGGCATTTAAGAAACTCCGCCCGGACAGCCCCGCAAAAGAGGACATGTCCGGTGAAAAGAGAATGTATGGTCAATCTATCGTAGCCTCGGTGTGCATTGATTACACAACGTGCGGTATGCTACTTAATATGTCCATGTGGAAACTCGTTCAGTACACCTCCGAACCAAACCGAAGCCCCCAGTACCGAAACGGTTCAATACAAATACACGTACCGTTACACCCCTAATTATACAGTATAGGTAGAATGAATGGGCTATTGTTGGGCATCTAATTGGGGCTATATGAATATAACATACTGACTACATCTGTGGGTGCTGAGATTAAAATGGCACAATGCTTGTCTCCAATTAGTTAATTGGTCTACAAAGCCACTCAAGCTAAGTGCCGTGTGTTTTGATGAAAAAGTGTACTAGTTTGGCAAGAAAACAGATACTTAGAATAGGCTTTACTGTCTCCAAGGTACATTTCACACGCAGTCTGAATAATTATTTTTGAAAAACAACTGTATGCCAAGCACATCTAAAAATAAGGTGTAATAGGAGGGCTGTGACAGAACAGAGTGAGTGACAGGTTTGCGTAAAGGAGGACTTAAAAGGTAAACAGACAATGCCTAGAAGATGCCCAAACTAAAATGTAAAAACTTCTGAGCGTCGCGCCGGTGGTGGCTTGTGGGAGATTTTGGCAAATTGCACTGAGAGCTATTTTTACATAAAATACCCATGAGAGCAAAAACAGAGTTGCAGCCAAGCCCCTAACTCTTCACTCTGATCATTTCCTGTCTCTCTCTGTATACGGTGCCTATTTTCTCCCACAACGTGTGTTTTTAATCAACTATTAAACACTAGAACGTATCATGCAGATGCAAGTCATGTTTAATTTGAGGGTTAAAAAGAATAATAACGGGTGGCTTTGGGGGGGCTGGGGGGTGACGTAAGGCAGAAGGGGGCACTGGCATTTGCGCAGAACATTTCCTTTACAATGAAAACAATCTAACCAACTGCAGTACTCAGAGGAATTCACCTCCCTTCCCCCACCAGCCCACCAGCCCCTCCTCCAACAGCACCATTACATTACCATATCAAAGCCCCGAGTTCAAAGCGAGTCTTCGCTTTCAAGAATGGGAGTGAGCTAGAGGGGAGCGAGGAGAGGACAACACAGAATCAGTAGGAGTAGACCCAAAGATGGCTTTTATCCTCCTTTGCTTTGCTTGTACTGTATGTGCACGAGAGAGAGAGAGTGTGTGCGTGTGTGTGTGTGTAGGCGCTGACAAGTGCATGTCAGTGGAAATAAAAAAGACTGCATAAAAAATCTGTGGAACTACAAGAGGGTTACTGATTGGGTCCTCCGAAAGGCAGTGCTGAGAAGAAGTCAATTCCCATTCCAGCAGCACATAATGGAGCCTGCAGGGGGGTGGTGAGGGGGGGCGGGTCTTGTAAGGAGCAGAGAAATGCCAAAGCAGGTAACTGCACAGCTGAGATGGCACCGTGTGGCATACGGCCAGCAGCTAACAAGCCGAACCAAAATATTTCTGCATCTCACTGTTACCATATTTATTAATCTATTGTTTATCTGCCATTTGTTCCCCTTGTACAGTCTTGAGTGCGAACAGAGCCCCGCGCTCTGGTTCGCTGGGAGCCTCCATGTGAAAATCAAAGTGAATGGCATTAGGGTAAACAGGAGCACCGGTTGCCGGGGAAACTGTGTACCCTGCCCCACTCGCTCAAGCCTATCCTATACTTTTCTCCAATCACTGGAGAGCAATAATACATTATTGACAGAGAGCCACGACAGACAAGCGGCACAGCGTTTTCAAATTGTATTTGAACAAGAGAGGATTTCAGTGCGAGGATGCACAGGAAAAAGGATGGCAGGGAGGGGGGGAGAGATTTCAAAAACCCACCCATTCACAGTACCATAACCATCAATCTGCCAGCCTCCCTGAGCCTCGTCCTTTGAGCCGCACTAGAATCTGACTGGAGCAGCTAACTAGATGGCGATAAACAACTGGTTTCGTTTAAGATAATAGCGAGCGAGTTCTTCATTGAGCTGTGTATGTTAATACATAATATTCTATCATTTTTATATGAGATCCCACGTTACGAGCATTTCTTTGCACGACATGCTATGTTTGGCTGCATTGATATGCATAGCAATTTATTACCAGTGCATAATTGCATTACGCTGCAGTGTGAGTGTAGACCTCGTAAGAGTGCGCCAGAAAATAACATGTGGAGATGGAATAATACACCGACTGTGAAGCAATAACCCCTGCGGATTCTTTTCATGGCGGCCTGTGTGCAAATTGTCCGTTTTTTTCCAGTCTACTCATTTGAATGACAGAGGCAGTAGTTAAGAGAGATAGTTATTATTTGAAATAACAGCTCCCAGTACTTAACTTGGCAAAAAATGAACAAACACAATCACCGTTGTTTTCGGAGTATAAGTCGCTCCGGAGTATAAGTCGCACCGGCCGAAAATGCATAATAAAGAAGGGAAAAAACATATATAAGTCGCATTTTTTGGGGAAATTTATTTGATAAAACCCAACACCAAGAATAGACATTTGAAAGGCAATTTAAAATAAATAAAGAATAGGCTGAATAAGTGTACATTATATGAGGCATAAATAACCAACTGAGAAGGTGCCTGGTATGTTAACGTAACATATTATGGTAAGAGTCATTCAAATAACTATAACATATAGAACATGCTGTACGTTTACCAAACAATCTGTCACTCCTAATCGCTAAATCCCATGAAATCTTATACGTCTAGTCCAGGGGTGCTCACACTTTTTCTGCAGGCGAGCTACTTCTCAATTGATCAAGTCGTGGGGATCTACCTCATTCATATATATAATTTATATTTACTTATTTATGAAATATATGTTTTTGTTAACAAGTTAAAGGTGTTTAATGATAATGCAAGCATGTTTAACACATATAGTTAATATTGTTAAAAAATTGAAGGTGTTTAATGATAATACAAGTATGTTTAATACATATAGTTAATATTGTTAACAAGTTAAAGGTGTTTAAAGATAATGCAAGCATATTTAACACATAGTTAATATTGTTAAAAAATTAAAGGTGTTTAATGATAATACAAGTATGTTTAACACATAGTTAATATTGTTAAAAAATTAAAGGTGTTTAATGATAATACAAGAATGTTTAATATATATAAATAATATTATTAACAACTTAAAGGTGTTTAAAGATAATACAAGCATGTTTAACACATATAGTTAATATTGTTAACAAGTTAAAGGTGTTTAAAGATAATACAAGCATGTTTAACACATATAGTTAATAAGTTAAAGGTGTTTAAAGATAATACAAGCATGTTTAACACATATAGATTCCTTTCTTTCATGAAGACAAGAATATAAATTGGTGTATTACCTGATTCTGATGACTTGCATTGATTGGAATCAGACAGTAGAGCTGATAATGTCCGCATTTTCGAATGGAGGAGAAAAAAAGTCCTCCTTTCTGTCCAATACCACATGAAAGTGGTTGGTTTTTGGCATCTTATTTGTCCAGCTTCCGTACTCCTTTGTATACACTTTACAAGAAATACATTGTCGGCAAACTCCGTAGCTTGCTAGCTTGTGCACGCCAGCTTTCTGAGACTCTTATTTTGTTAGCGCAACTGTGCAACTGTGCAGTCGGTCTTTGGAGTTTTGACGACAGGTACGGCGCCAGAGTCTGTTGAAATAAAGTGTTTCTCGCCTTCCAGTCGGTAATTTTAATGAGCTGGCAGCAGCCAGCGTCATCTCAGAAGACCCTCGGGTGCCATGAATGTCAGTCAAGTGACGAAAGTGACGTCATAGTGAAGATTTATGATCGCTCATTTTTAGGACTATTTTTTTAATGCCTGGCTGGTGATCGACTGACACACCCTCCGAGATCGACCGGTAGCTCGCGATCGACGTAATGAGCACCCCTGGTCTAGTCTCTTACGTGAATGAGCTAAATAATATTATTTGATATTTTACGGTAATGTGTTAATCATGAGTATAAGTCGCACTATGAAAAAAACTGCGACTTATAGTCCGAAAAATACGGCAATATCCCACCAATTCTGTTGGGCCAAGAAAGGGAGTAACTTTGCATGGAGGAAGCCATTATTGCAGGAAAAAGGCGCCACACTACCTCGCAAAACTCCCAAACTGTGCAGAGTGCAGAAAAAAAAAAAAAGAAGGAAATGAGCAAAGTAGAAACTCACCTGTCTTCTCTTTGATCTCACAGAGAACACTGAACAGGGCTGGCTTCATTCTGTGACAGTTCAGGGCATGCTTCCTGCAAGAGACAGAAGAGGGAATCAGAAAGGGGGTGTGGGTGAACGTGTGCAGGAAACACAATAAAAAAAAGAAAAAAAAAAGGAGAATCCATCTCAAGTTGTTCCACGTCTCCCTCTTCTTAAAACTTCCTCTATGCTAGCGCTGTATGTGCGAGTGTTTCAAAGCGTAGAGCAAAACACGGCTTCAAGGCATTCTCCATAGGAAATGCCTCGTCTGTCACTGTAGAAGTATCTCTTTCCGTGGAAAAAAAAAAGTATGATGTCATTTAGATTATTAGCACTGTGAGGCGGAGTAATAGCAAAGAGTTGTAATGAGTTAGATAGTTGTAACTCCTGAGCACCAGGTTCTACTTTGCACGTTGTGTAACTGTTGTTAAGCAGCTCACTATGAATCATAAAATGTTGAGCTTGAGTCACCAGAGTGACTTGCACACCAGAGCACAGATGTGTTTATAATCTTTTTTTTTTTTTTTAACTAAAACTTTTAGTCAGCACCAACAACCACATAATTCTTCTCCGTTCTTAGAGTGCATTTGTAAAAAACCCACATGTGACTTGAAGTTATAAAAAAAAGGAGGGGGGTGTAATGGGGTTTGGCGACTGGTTGGAGCCCCCTCCTTTGTCGGGTTCAAATATAAACAAACCGCCTCACTTTTCGGCAAATTGTTTCCCAAAAGTTTGCCCCAGTTTTCATATTATATCTCAGTTATTGTACGGCCAAACATAGTGTAAAAAAAAAAGACTGTTATTCAGTACAATTGAGTCATTCGGTACAATTGGGTGCCCTAACGAAGAATCCCACGTGTTGGTGACTCAGCCTGTGTTTTTTTTAGTGAGTGCAACTGCAAAATAAGCCACCCTAGGGCCAAAATAATTTGCAAGTGCATGTACTTTGATAAAGAAGGTGAGAAACACTGTTAACTTGTAGCAAAGTAAAAAGGTGGCATCGTGGGGCTCTCGATAAGTCGTCAATAAAAGGTAAAAGTTCATTTATGTATTTAATGTGTCCCGTTTATGAATTTTGCATTGTAATCTGCTTGTTAAACTATAATTATTCTCTCTGAAATGTGTTTTGTGTCAATAGTTTGGGTATCTGTAACATATTAACTGGAGTGGCATTATTTTGTGTGGAAAAAAATGTAAGGAAGTTCCGATCAGGGTTTTATGCTGGCGATTCCAATCGTCCGCGAGTGAGATGAGCTGATACCAATCACATGCATTAACTGTACATTTTTTAATATACATGGTGAGTAACAGTTTAACAATATCGACACCGTATTTACACTAGTTCCTTATTCTCTTCCTCTTTGTGTAACATGTATGATACATGATAATGAGACAAAAGATGCAAAGAAATGCAGTTTATTTTCCGTATTTGAGGTGATTATCATCAGCTTAGGGGAGGGGCTCCACACTGTGTATGGAGGCAAAGGGGATCTGCATTTATGATTGGCAACAAAATGCATAAATCTGCAATGGCGATCACGTGCGTTTTCGTGAAAATCGTCCGATACTGATCAGTGGCCAATTGATCAGCGCATCTCTAGAAAAATGCATTAGCACTGTATTTGATCTGCTGCAAAACAATGAAACCTTTAGGCTGTGTGCTGTACTGCAACAGTTAGTGTTGACTTCAATAGAAGCAGGTTAGGCACACAGCTAATTAATTTCCCATTTTAAAAAAGCATTAACTAAGCATGTAATTTATTTAACTACCTCGGTGGATTTCATTACGTGCAAACACTGTTGAAATAGAAAGACGCCATTTGACTTGTGCTGGAGTTAACACAAGCCTATTATGACACAACAACGGGAAGTGTATATAATATATATGCAGCATATACAGTACAGGCCAAAAGTTTGGACACACCTTCTCCTCATTCAATGCGTTGTCTTTATTTCCATGACTATTTACATTGCAGATTGTCACTGAAGGCATGAAAACTATGAATAAACATGTGGTTATGTACTTCCCCAAAAAAGGTGAAATAACTGAAAACATGTTTTATATTCTAGTTTCTTCAAAATAGCCACCCATTGCTCTGATTACTTTTTCGCACACTCTTGGGATTCTCTCGATGAGCTTCAAGAGGTAGTCATCTGAAATGGTTTTCCCTTCACAGGTGTGCTTGAAGCTCATTGAGAGAATGCCAAGAGTGTGCAAAGCCAGAATATAAAATAGGTTTTCAGTTATTTCACCTTTTTTTGTTAAGTACATAACTCCACATGTGTTCATTCATAGTTTTGATGTGACAATCTACAATGTAAACACCGTATTTTTCGGAGTATAAGTCGCACCGGACGAAAATGCATAATAAAGAAGGAAAAAAACATATATAAGTCGCACTGGAGTATAAGTCGCATTTTTTGGGGAAATGTATTTGATAAAAGCCAACACCAAGAATAAACATTTGAAAGGTAATTTAAAATAAATAAAGAATAGTGAACAACAGGCTGAATAAGTGTAAGTTATATGAGGCATAAATAACCAACTGGTATGTTAACGTAACATATTATGGTAAGAGTCATTCAAATAACTATAACATATAGAACATGCTATACGTTTACCAAACAATCTGTCACTCCTAATCACTAAATCCCATGAAATCTTATACGTCTAGTCTCTTACGTGACTGAGCTAAATAATATTATTTGATATTTTACGGTAATGTGTTAATAATTTCACACATAAGTCGCTCCTGAGTATAAGTCGCACCCCCGGCCAAACTATGAAAATAACTGTGACTTATAGTCCGAAAAATACGGTATGAATAAACACATGTGGAGTTATGTACTTCCCCAAAAAAGGTGAAATAACTAGGTTGATTGGCAACACTAAATTGGCCCTAGTGTGTGAGTGTGAATGTTGTCTGTCTATCTGTGTTGGCCCTGCGATGAGTTGGCGACTTGTCCAGGGTGTACCCCGCCTTCCGCCCGATCGTAGCTGAGATAGGCTCCAGCGCCCCCCGCGACCCCAAAAGGAATAAGCGGTAGAAAATGGATGGATGGATGTTTTACATTTTAGTTTCTTCAAAATAGCCACACTTTGCTCTGATTACTTTTTCGCACACTCTTGGCATTCTCTCGATGAGCTTCAAGAGGTAGTCATCTGAAATGGTTTTCACTTCACAAGTGTGCTTGAAGCTCATTGACAGAATGCCAAGAGTGTGCAAAGCTAGAATATAAAACATGTTTTCAGTTATTTCACCTTTTTTGTTAAGTACATAACTCCACATGTGTTCATTCATAGTTTTGATGAGACAATCTACAATGTAAATAGTCATGAATATAAAGAAAACCCATTGAATGAGAAGGCGTGTCCAAACGTTTGGCCTGTACTGTACATTCTGTGGGTGGTGTTTACATGAAAGACAAGAGTACAAGATTGGTTCTGATGAGCATGGACTGAATGAAATGAAACAAGATAGTTCTTTTTGTAAAGAAAACCAGAAATGAATATGATTTGGCTCCACCTGACCACAACACCAATTCCAGTAGTGAAAGTCCATGGCACTGTTAATGAGTGGACTACATTGTCCAGCCTGAATAACATGCCTCAATATGCGAGGATGGAGGCGGATTATTTAAAAAGTTTTGCATGTGGCGCTAAATGCATCACGGCTGGATTTGAGTTGGGGGGAGGGCGGCCATCAGAATGGAGGGTATGAGCAGGAGGGGGAGAGGGAGGTTGCTCATGCGGTCCTGTACTGACCTGTACTGGAAGTTGACTGGCAGGCCACCCCCTGCCATGCCCCCCCCTGCTCTCCCTCCCTCTGTGGTGTCGTCTGATCCACCCCAATGCGCCGGCGAATCCTCTGGCCAGCATCTAAACATATGGCGACAGGAGGGGTTGGGGTGGTGGGTGGGAGAGGATGAGGGCAGGGCAAGGCAGGGGCAGGGTGTGCAGGAAGGGGCACTCTCCAGCACTGCCCTGACCGCTACCCCATTCTCAGCACACCCTCCACAACAGGAGTGTCATGTCGTCACGCGGTCGTTTGTAGATCAGGACTGAGAAATGGATGTGTGGCGGACCAAAACATTATTAAGCCGACGGCGACCATACAGTTTTGCATTTAGCAGACCTCCTGAACAATCCTAATTTGGATCAGTATCTGTTAGGAATGTAACGTTATAAACGATAACCACGGTCAAACTCGCACTAATTATAGTTTTAAATTCAAATGATCGAAAATCCGTGATAACTGCACTTTGAAAAAACTCAGACTGACTAGCGCCAGCTTAAATGCTAACATGAAAAAAAGAGACATTAACGTCTTTCCCCATTAAGAAACGACATACCCCAATCAAAAATTACGATAAAAATATTGCTGTCTGAGCGACTAAAATATCCAATTGTGCACATCGAACCTACAAGATGTGCTGTCTTCGAACAGTTTCCTTAGAAGAATATGAGACGGAGATGTTTTTACGGTACGTTAAAGGATAGCTGAACGGAGAGGGATGCTACAACGCCCGTCAGAAATAAGAAAAATCTATATAATTTGTTACACACTTCTTAATTAAATCAATCTTAAAGTGCCACAGTAAAAACTAATATTCAAAACAATAAAAGCTTAGCCATTAAACAGATAAAATACTAAGACTAAAACACGATCAAAACAAAACATACAAAATAGTCAGTTTATTAACAGTGTGACTATTTTCTTAGTCATAAGACAATGTGTGTATAAAGTACTTTTTTGAGTATATTAAACAATATGGTGATAATAAGAATCATGATATCTTTATCTTTATAGATACACTCAAAATTTAACACAACACGGTCGTTGGGGTCCATAAAATCCCGTTATTACAGAGCACACGTTATACAGAACTTTTTTTCCCTGCCCTTTTGTTTTCAAAATAAAAAACAATAAAATATCTCCATTTATGTGGTGAAAACAGCGGGTGTTTGCAGACTTACTGAGGCATAGAAGTTTATATTTGTAATTGGGGGAAAAAAACAGGCGAAAATATGGCGTCAAAGGCATAACCACGTTTAAGAAAACATTGCTTAATATTGGACATCATTTGCATTTTCTGGTTTAAGCAAAGTAAGTTTTTAAGGCCCAAAAACTGAAGTGTGGCACAGTGGCAAAGCCTCCCCTCTAAGAAGAACACATTAGACCAGGCCTGGGCAATTATTTTGACTCGGGGGGCCACATTTAGAGAAAAAAATGTGTCTGGGGGCCGCTATATCTATTTTTAGGAACACTAATACAAAACCTCACAATAATGTCTGATTGAATTCTAAAAACGTTATGACAGACCGCCTTAAAAAACGTAATAGAATTTCACATTTTTCTATAAACGATAAAACACTGAATATTGACAAAATATGAATGTCACACCCCCTTTTGATCGACATATTTTACAATCAAGTGAAACGCAACAAAAATGCAACAGTGAAATATGAACGCGAAGGGTACAAAATAAACCCACCTACAATCTGATATATCTGATATTTGCTGAATTCCCCCCAGGGATCAATAAAGTACTTTCTATTCTATATATCACTAAGCTTTAGAACTTTGTTGTAAAAAATCTCCTTCCGCGTCTGTGGAAAAGCTTCCCGCCCACACTGCTTGGTGCCTCGTCTGAGCTGCTGTGACGTAGATGACCATAGTAACTAATTAGATTACCATAGTAACTAATTAGATGACCATAGTAACTGGTATATCATCCATAAGCGCAGATTCCAACCATTGAAATACTTTGTATAGTTCAAGACTTACGGTCATTAGAAAACATGACTGCACATCATAATGGCAGCTACACTTTACATCTTAAACATCTAAAAAAATTATTTGAGAATGTCCGGCGGGCCAGATTGAAAAGCTCAACGGGCCGCATGTGGCCCCCGGGCCTTAATTTGCCCAGGTCTGCATTAGACCATATTTTGTGTGTGTGTGTGTGAGAACTTGAACATCTAGTTGTTATGGCATTTAACACACCTGGAGTACGCTTAGAAAAACAGGGGTCTCCTACAGGTAGCTACTGAGTTAGCCAACTGAGTTTGAGTAGCTCACCAAAAGGGTCAAAAAATATTTGAAAAATTGTTCAATTCAGATATTTTGCTTCTATTTGATAACAAATAACCACAAAATAGCATAAAACAACAACTACTGTTTGAGTGCGTTGTAGAGTACAATTTTAAATGTTGACAGACCTTCTTTGAACCGGCGTACTTTGCAGTGGACATTTGAAGACATGCATAGGAGGGCTATATACATTTCACAAAAATTGTAATACTGACTAAAGACACCATCAACAAATGCTGGTTCTCAGGATCATTAAAATAAAAAACAGATACCTCAACTATACTTTATTTTGCACAAATTAGCTCTCACACACGTTTAACGTTCACCAGGTTCACCACAGTAAAATACAGTGATATAAATTTACTGAAACATTACAACAAATGATTAAAAAATGAGATACACTTATAATTTACAGCAATTAACAGTTACTTCACAATAAGATACTGTAATCATAGTTCAGTATTAGCGCCACAACTTACTGTAAATTCAATCCCTGTAGACTACATTGCACACTCTTGTACAGTATGTGGCAGTAGGTTGTTATAAGGAGAGAGTAAGTCAAAAATAAAAATACAACATACAGATATGTTATTATAATCAATACAATTATTGTAATTAACTGAAAAATCACAGCTCTGTAGTTACAGTACAAAGCTGTAAAGATAGTATTTTACAGTAAATTACTGTAATGTGAAAGTAATGTGATTATTAGCCAGTAGGGGTGTAACGGTACACAAAAAATTTGGTTCGGTACGTACCTCGGTTTAGAGGTCACGGTTCGGTTCATTTTCGGTACAGTAAGAAAACAACAAAATATACATTTTTGGGTTATTTATTTACCAAATTTGCAAAATCTTCCACCAAAAATATTTTTTTTAGTGGAATATTTGATGTGAAGTAATCGGAACCTTGGATAGGTCAATAATTCATAATAACATTGATTTTGATTCAATATTATGTTTTGAGCAATGACAGTTTGAAAGAAAAAAAAAACAGCTTTGTTTTATTAGTAAACATTGCAACTTTTTCTAAATTACATTTAACCTTTAAGCTTTTTTATTTCACTTTTGTTATGTTTTTGTTAATTTTAATAGTATTTTTAGAATGTGCCGTGGGCCTTTAAAACATTAGCTGTGGGCCGCAAATGGCCTCCGGGGCACACTTTAGACAACCCTGCTATAGATAATAAAACATTAAATCTGATAAATCTATGGATAAAAAGCAGAGCCTGGCGATGCATGCGCGTTTATCATAACTCTCTCTCTCTCTGTTTCTGCCCCTCCCTCACCAATGCTGCTGCCCACACAATTTGTTTTGTTTTTAACCCCTTCTTAACCCTGAACGTACATTGAAAATACACGCAACCCTAACTCAAAATGCCGGACATTTGAGGCATTTAAGAAACTCCGCCCTGACAGCTCCGCAAAAGAGGACATGTCTGGTGAAAAGAGGACGTATGGTCAGTCTATCGTAGCCCGTTAGCTGCTAGCATGCCGTGTGTTGTGCCTCGGTGTGCATTGTTTACACAACGTGCGTTACGCTACTTTATATGTCCGTGTGGAAACTCGTTCGGTACACTCTCGAACCGAACCAGAACCCCCGTACCGAAACGGTTCAATACATATACACATACACGTACCGTTACACCCCTATTAGCCAGTATTTGCTGTGAATTTCCAATGGAAATATTTACAGTGTAGTAGAGTTGTCCCGATACCAATATTTTGGTACTGGTACCAAAATGTATGTCAATATTTTTCAACATAAAGGGGACCACAAAAAATGATTCTTTATTATATTTTTATGATTTCTTATTGCAATCAAAGAACAAGTTTTTCATTAAATAAGAGTAGACAGCATCTCTTTTGGTAGTAAGTAAGCAAACAGGTTACAAAGGCTCCTAATTTGGCCGCTGACGCATGCAGTAATCCATTCATTCTATTATTTTGTCCAAATTATGAGGGACGGGTAAGGCTGGGCGATTATATGATCGTGATCGGGATTAATTTGAGTTCGATCACGGTGGTTAGCTGTTAGCATTTCCTCAATCAACCATGGCGGAAAAGTCTGTTAGAAGTTACCGCAGAAGCAAACAGACGATGCTCGGTATAATCCTGCACGGAACAATCCTCCTTTATTGACTGTGATCCTGTGTGTGTCTGTCAATGTGTGTGTGTGTTTGTGTACGTTTGCGTGTGTTTTTGTGAAAGTGTGTGTGCGCGCGCGCGACCTCCCCTTCCAACGTCGCGAAAGTCAGGCTCGTCACGACGTAATTAATGTTCAATCAGCGTTGTGCCTCGTCCCCTTACACAGCTGGAAGCGCAGCCCGGAATAACAAAATAAAGAAATATGACTAACACGAGCATAGAAGTTGAAAGACAACAGAAAAAAACATTTTGTTCCTGAATAATCATTCAACTTGTTTCGTGTGTTAATACACATTATTTTACAGTACCTACAATTCAAACTGCACTTTAATGTCATTTTATT
The DNA here is from genome assembly GCF_033978685.3 of Nerophis lumbriciformis. Classification (NCBI taxonomy): domain Eukaryota; kingdom Metazoa; phylum Chordata; class Actinopteri; order Syngnathiformes; family Syngnathidae; genus Nerophis; species Nerophis lumbriciformis. Next base: position 35,789,148 of record NC_084571.2, on the reverse strand, counting down.
CAATGTATGTTACAGTATTTGAGTACCAAAGCACTGGTGAGAAGCACTAACATACAGTCGTGGTCAAATGTTTACATACACTTGTAAAGAACATAATGTCATGGCTGTCTTGAGTTTACAATAATTTTTACACTCTTATTTTTTTGTGATAGAGTGATTGGAGCACATACTTGTTGGTCACAAAAAACATTCATGAAGTTTGCTTCTTTTATTCATTTATTATGATATGACATCAAATGGACAAAGATAAGACCAGGCATGTGATTTGACCACAATGAAAAATTTCCGGGGGTCTGGGGGACGAAGGTCCAGGGCGGTGCCCTGGTGGGGGGACAAGGGGGGCGATGCCCCCCGAAGCTCCTGGTTTTTCACCAATTTAACATGCTACAATTAACAAAGACAGCACCATTTGAAGAAAATATTTTAGTGTTTAAAGACATGAAAACATCATTAATAGAACATACCTTGCTTCAAGTTGTTTCATATGTTTTTGCCGTTTCGCATGTACTTCCAAAGCCTTGAAACCTCGTGATCCATAGTCAATATTATCATGACACCACGTGCACAAAACCTTTCCGGGACGATCGATTTTCCGAATAAAATCACCGAACAAAGTCGTAACTTCCTTCTTCCCAACAATATCAGTGATTTCCCTTTCCATCCAGTCCCATCGAAACTTATTTTTGACACGTTTAGCAATTTCTTTTACTCATAAAGCGTCCTTTCTCTCGAGAACCGACATCGTTTACATATGGAAAATGGCGGTAATAACCATTATGAATGATGACGTTATTAACGTCATCATTCATAACAGATGTCCTGATTGGTCACAAGGAACATATCGACCAATCAACTACGGCGTAATATAAACTACGTCTCGAATCTTGATTTAGGGTCGGAAAAAAAAACGGAAAACGGGAGATAATTTTTTTTTTCTTCCCGAGATTAAAAAAAACGGAATTCCGACTTTAGACGGAAAAATCACATGCCTGTAAGACCTTCTGGAAGAAAGTACTGTGGTCAGATGAAACAAATTTGAGCTGTTTGGCCAAAATACCCAGCAATATGTTTGGAGGAGAAAAGGTGAGGCCTTTAATCCCAGGAACACCATTCCTACCGTCAAGCATGGTGGTGGTAGTATTTTTCTCTGGGCCTGTTTTGCTACCAATGGAACTGGTGCTTTAAATGAGACAATGAAAAAGGAGGATTACCTCCAAATCCTTCAGGACAACCTAAAATCATCAGCCCGTAGGTTGGGTCTTGGGTACAGTTGGGTGTACCAACAGGACAATGACCCCAAACACATGTCAAAAGTGGTCAGGGAATGGCTAAATCAGGCTAGAATTAAGGTTTTAGAATGGCCTTCCCAAAGTCCTGACTTAAACGTGTGGACAATGCTGAAGAAACAAGTCCATGTCAGAAAACCAACACATTTAGCTGAACTGCACCAATTTTGTCAAGAGGAGTGGTCAAAAATGCAAGCAGAAGCTTGTGGATGGCTACCAAAAGCACCTTATTGCAGTGAAACTTGCCAAGGGACATGTAAGCAAATATTAACATTGCTGCTGTATGTATACTTTTGACCCAGCAGATTTAGTCACATTTTCAGTAGACCCATAATAAATTCATAAAAGAAGCAAACTTCATGAATGTTTTTTGTGACCAACAAATATGTGCTCCAATTACTCTATCACAAAAAAAAAAAAGAGTTGTAGAAATGATTGGAAACTCAAGACAGCCATGACATTATGTTTTTTACAAGTGTATGTAAACTTTTGATCGCGACTGTACACAAGTAATTCAGGTATACAAACAATAATTTACCATTTGAAAGTGTTGTTTAGTAGATGTTAACTTGAAGTAAAAGTATTGTAGTATTCAGTACACCACTGATACTGTTTACTGCAGAATGCCCTTTTTGATGACAACCAAAATAACAAAATCATTTTGAAAGGGGAAAAAAAGGTTGTCTTAACTCCCACAAAATGTACCAAAAAATAAGAAAAACCATGGCCTTAAAACTGAGGTACAGACCAGTGTGTGGGTTACTTGTACCGTTGGCACAATTTGAAATATGTTGTCAGCTGTGAGCATATCTTACATGGCAGAAAGATACTGCAAAAGTAATCAGTAGGGATGCAACGGTACTCGCTATAATCCTGCACGGGACAATCAGACTTTAATTTTTGTTTAATTATTGCGATAATTAAGATTGGATGATATGTAAAAATCATTCATGATCATTTTTTTGGCCATATCGCCCAGCCCTAGGGACAAGCGGTAGAAAATTGATTATTAATCTACTTGTTCATTTACTGTTAATATCTGCTTACTTTCTCTTTTAACATGTAATATCTACACTTTCGTTTAAATGTAATAATCACTTATTCTTCTGTTGTTTGGATACTTTACATAGGTTTTTGCTGATACTACAAATGTTGGTATCAACCCAATACCAAGTAGTTACAGGATCATACACTAGTCATAATCAAAGTTCTCCTATGTCGCGGGACGTATTTCCTAACTTTATAAACAATAAAAAAGACGAAAGATTTTGTGATTATAAAAAATCATTGTAGTATTATCTAGTATGTAACTGCATGTACTTGGTATCGTTACAGTTGATGTCTGTGTAGATCCACCCATGGCATTTGTTTAAATTCAGGAGCGCGAGCTTGCTGTTAGCGGTTAGCTACTGTATCTTCTTACGGTGTGTGGTGTAACATGTTTAGCTATACTTTGTCCTGCGGGGATGATATTTGTAAAAAAAACGTACTTCGTTTGTTGTCATGGAGGCAAGGATTAGTAATTAAGAAGTAGCTAAAATACTGCCGACTTCATATTGCAGTCTACACGTATCTCTTATGTTTGACTGCCAGCTACTGGTCACACTTATCATGACACCATGTACCATTAACCTACTCAGAGGCCTAGTGGTTAGAGTGTCCGCCCTGAGATCGGTAGGTCGTGAGTTCAAACCCCGGCCGAGTCATACCAAAGACTATAAAAATGGGACCCATTACCTCCCTGCTTGGCACTTAGCATCAAGGGTTGGAATTGGGGGTTAAATCACTAAAAATGATTCCCGGGCACGATCCCCTGCTGCTCACTGCTCCCCTCACCTCCCAAGGGGTGATCAAGGGTGATGGGTCAAATGCAGAGAATAATTTCGCCCCACCTAGTGTGTGTGTGTGACAATCATGGGTACTTTAACTTTAACCTAGCTAGCCATGTTTTGAAGCAGCGCTTTAGTGTTTAAAGCTTCATATTTATGTTTTGTTTTTTTTTGCAAAATGCATCTATTCTCCCTCTTATGTTTCCGCTCTGTGCCTGCTTGTAAGAACACTGTGCGTGTGCGTTGCCTAACACACACCTCTGCTCGTTTCACCAGCAATGTCACAATGTGACGATGGTGCACCGTTATGTTCGTTTAAAAAAAAAAGTACCGGTATTATTCAGAGGCAGTATGGTACCGTTTTTTATCATTAGTAACGCGGTACTTTATTAGTACTGGTACACTGTACCACGGATTAGTGATCAAAGTTGGAGACCGCTCTGTTGGAAGTTTGGGGTGGAAAACATTTTATTTTTCTCAAGCTTCTGCACCTCCAAGGAAGTAATATTGTCTTTGAAAACTGCTGGTCTAAAGCCCTAGATTACCTGGTGCAACATTATATCAAAACAAACAACAATAATGGTGCGTTGCATTTGTACTGGGAAGTCGGCATTTTACGGGTTCTTTGTCGGAAGTTTCAAGTGGATCGCCTCTCAAGGTCGGATTCCCTACTCGGAAGGTCGGAGCATTCTCACCACACTCGAGTCGGCTTCAAAGATGGCTGCTCTGAATGTAAACAATAATAAAAGTATCTACAACATTTGTTATTAGCACTCCTGATTAGAGCTGTGCGATATGGACGAAAAAGTATATCTCGATATATTTTTACTTAAACTCCCTCCATTTTCTACCGCTTGTCCCTTTCGGGGTCGCGGGAGATGCTGGAGCCTATCTAAGCTACATTCGGGCGGAAGGCGGGGTACACCCTGGACAAGTCGCCACCTCACCACAGGGCCAACACAGATAGACAGACAACATTCACACTCACATTCACACACTAGGGCCAGTTTTAGTGTTGCCAATCATACATAAACTCGATATTAGACATATATCGTGATATATTTTTCGGTGAAAGTATACAAATAAAGATATTCATTTTTGAGCGATATTCAGTGAAATTGAAGTGAATGACAACTGTACTGTAAACAGTCAGTGGCACTTTTATTAACCCAGTTAGTCAAGATGGGTATTACGGTAACTAGAGATGTCCGATAATGGCTTTTTTGCCGATATCTAATATTCCGATATTGTCCAACTCTTAATTACCGATTCCGATATCAACCGATACCGATATATACAGTCGTGGAATTAACACGTTATTATGCCTAATTTTGTTGTGATGCCCCGCTGGATGCATTAAACAATGTAACAAGGTTTTCCAAAATAAATCAACTCAAGTTATGGAAAAAAATGCCAACATGGCACTGCCGTATTTATTATTGAAGTCACAAAGTGCATTATTTTTTTTAACATGCCTTAAAACAGCAGCTTGGAATTTGGGACTTGCTCTCCCTGAGAGAGCATGAGGAGGTTGAGGTGGGCGGGGTTGGGGTGGGAGTAGGGGGAGGAGCGGGGGGTGTATATTGTAGCATCCCAGAAGAGTTAGTGCTGCAAGGGGTTCTGGGTATTTGTTCTGTTGTGTTTATGTTGTGTTACGGTGCGGATGTTCTCTCGAAATGTGTATGTCATTCTTGTTTGGTGTGGGTTCACAGTGTGGCGCATATTTGTAACAGTGTTAAAGTTGTTTATACGGCCACCCTCAGTGTGACCTGTATGGCTGTTGACCAAGTATGAAATGCATTCACTTGTGTGTGTGAAAAGCCGTAGATATTATGTGATTGGGCCGGCACGCAAAGGAAGTGCCTTTAAGGTTTATTGGCGCTCTGTACTTCTCCCTACGTCCGTGTACACAGCCGCGTTTTAAAAAGTCATAAATTTTACTTTTTAAAACCGATATCGATAATTTTGAAACCGATACCGATAATTTCCGATATTACATTTTAAAGCATTTATCGGCCGATAATATCGGCAGTCCGATGTTATCGGACATCCCTAGTATTAACAGCACAGAAAAAGAACTAACTTAAGTAGCACAGAATTACATAAAATAAATAAAATACAAAAATATTATGTCTATGTAAAATAAATCATTTTGAAACCGATACCGATAATTTCCGATATTAAATTTTAAAGCATTTATCGGCCGATAATATCGGCAGTCCGATATTATCGGACATCCCTAGTATTAACAGCACAGAAAAGGAACTAACTTAAGTAGCACAGAATTACATAAAATAAATAAAATACAAAAATATTATGTCTATGTAAAATAAATAATTTTGAAACCGATACCGATAATTTCAGATATTAAATTTTAAAGCATTTATCGGCCGATAATATCGGCAGTCCGATATTATCGGACATCCCTAGTATTAACAGCACAGAAAAGGAACTAACTTAAGTAGCACAGAATTACATAAAATAAATAAAATACAAAAATATTATGTCTATGTAAAATAAATAACATAGCTGTGCAAATAATACAACATGTATCCAACTCAGATAAAAAAATACATCTGCAGGCAGGCACTTTGTGATTTCCTTTCCTGGTTCTATCTTGCCTCTGATTGGCCTGTCCCTAACCAATCGTGACTCATCATAGTAAACAACCAACCAATCATGGATGTTCTTATACGTGCAAGCACGTCTTGGAAGGAGGAAGGGGAGGGGTTTAGTAGCCCATGGAGGGGGAGAACAAGGAACACAACAAATAAGCAGCGTTTGGTCATTTTAACGTGAAACAAATTATATCGATATTACGATATTTTCTTAATTCATATCTTGTTTAAAAATATATCGATATATCTTACAAACTGGATATATCACCCAGCCCTACTCCTGATTAGTTTTTGTTGCACTAAATCAGCCATCTACAATGTATAGTGGAACGTTTATACATGGTAACGTTACTGTAGTGTAGGCTACATTTATTTCATGTGGTTTTTACATTCTACATTGCAAGCAAAAATGTCTGTGTTTCCTCTTCATCCACTGTGTTTAAAAGGTAAAAGAATGAGTGCATTTTTTAAATTGTATTTAGTAAGGGTGTAACGGTACGTGTATTTGTATTGAACCGTTTCGGTACGGGGGTTTCGGTTCGGAGGTGTACCAAACGAGTTTCCACACGGACATATTAAGTAGCGTACCGCACGTTGTGTAAACAATGCACACCGAAGCACAACACACGGCATGCTAGCAGAGACCGGGCTACAACAACAAAGCGAAAGCGGTTTACCGACATCGTTCAGCAGCGGTAGGGTATGCTTCTGGCAACACGTCAAACATGCTAACCCATTTGAAGCGTCACCACCCCCAAGTGAACATCGCTTCAACGAAGAAAAAGACGAGCGTCGTAGCGTATTCAAGCAGCCTCTCCTCGGCGAGTCAGGCTGGGCTAAAGCAATAACAAATGTTTTTATAGCAGCAGATTTAAGACCATGTTGCATTAAAAACTAGATTTTGACCCACTTCTTTTTTCTGCAGACAATGTGGATAAACTGATTTTTCTGGCAAAAAACATGAAGATTGAGTGAAAATCACCAGGGTTAAAGGCTGGGGGGGGGGAAGAAAAGTTAATCTGAGGCTGAGTTGACTTGAAACTGTTTAATGTTGCACTTTTTCAATGTAGAAGAAAAGTTTTGTCATTTTATTCAATCTGAGCAACAACTTGAGGCAGTTTAATGTTGATTAACGTGGAACCCGACTTAAACAAGTTGAAAAACTTATTGGGGTGTTAGATTTTTTAGATTTAGATTTATTGGTCCCCGTTGGGGAAATTCATTTTCACTGCTGTACATTTGAACAATAGACATTACACATCACGAAACAAAAATAACAAAAAGACATCATACATGACCAACACACATTTACAGGCTTGTCAGACAGGTCGGAGAGGCCTGCTGTTAAGTGGTCATTTAGTGGTCAATTGTACGGAATATGTATTGTACTGTGCAATCTACTAATAAAAGTCTCAATCAATCAAAAAAAGCACTTTATATGTAGAAAGGTTTTGTTAAGAAACCATTCTAAACCTTATCTTATTTAGTTTTTATTTTATATATGTTGACCACATGAACCCTGGCAATGGACCCTGTGTGTATATGTATGTTATTGTTATGCTTAGCATTCATGACTGCCTGCTGTTGCACTGATCAGCCTAGTGGTGGCTCACATCCATCACACACAGAGCTATTTCTATTTTTGGGCAGAATTATTATAGTGTTCCCAATGTTAAAAGGATGTAGCCATTGTTTACAAATCTGGTAAATAAATAACCAAAAAATTTATATTTTGTTGTTTTCTTACTATACCGAAAATGAACCGAACCGTGACCTCTAAACCGAGGTAAGTACCGAACCGAAATTTTTGTGTACCGTTACACCCTTAGTATTTAGACAAGGCAGGCACAATTATAGCGTTCGTGGCTGTGACCTCGGAACTGGGACGCTCACAACTCGGCTGTGACGTCGTTCTCAGCTCCGACATCCAGCTTCCAAGGTAAATGGAACACACCATTAAAAAAAAATGGATGTGTTTTTTTTATTTATTTTACACACTCAAGCAGAGAGGCTAGTTAGCAGGCTGTCACCTCAAAAAAATGTTCTGTGGATAAATATCTAATCAAACGGAATGCAATTACCTTTTTGGGGGTAAAGAGTCTGCACATTAGAAATGTCAGAGTTAAGTTATATGAAGCGAGACCTTATTCTGCAGACCACAGAGTTTAGAGCACTAATTTATGAAGTGTACGCCTGTTGCAGACACACCTTTACTTGCATATATGTGTAACCTGTTCAGCTTGTTACATACATTACTGCGAGTCCCCTCCAGAAATCCAAACATGACCATTCAGTTTGACGCGTGTATAATAAGTATTTTGAAGCAAAACAACAACAACAACAAAAAGGTTCTCAAACTTGTGCGTAAGCAAATGTACCAAAAAAACACCAGCCTGCGTTTGTGCCATATAGCATTATTCCTCCCCCTTCAACACCATCTCATTAATAGAAACTCGATTTGCGGACAGCTGCACTCGCGTACACATTATAGGAGAATTGATTGCACCCAGCACACAATGAAAAGGATGAACACCAGGGAGGGAGGGAGTGAAAGGGGAGTGAATTAATTAAGAGAACCAGGTGGTCAAATGTTGGGTGGAAAATCACTAGCTAATGACACATCACACTGTGGCCACGGTCTCGCAAGTGGACGCCTTCCTATTGTTGAAATGGCGAGGTTTTATCTGGAAGATGACCTTATGCTCCCTGGGCCACATGGGACACGAGCGTGTCCAAATTTGCTCACTGCTGGCATATATATATACATCCATTCCCCTTCAATGGTAATATTAATAACCAAAGACAAGAATGTCTGTGATGCAAACATTAAGTGAGGAAATGAATGAATGGCTGCTGTCATCGCATCACAGTCACTGGGCCAATTGAGTAATCCCTGCATTCATTTTGCCCTCTCATTTGCATTTCATCGGATAATGACATCGACTATCATTTGATGCAGAACGCCTTTCAGACACATTTGGGTGCAATTAGACAGATCTCATTAGGCACAAACAGCAACGGGGTGCAGCTTTATGAACGCAACTTTTGCGGAACCTTTTAAGGAAAGATGGCAGACATTTTTTGCAGCGTGAAAATGGGTTAATAATTATAATAAAAAGGTTTTTACTACTGCTATGATCCAGTGAAGCTGTTATACGATGCATGCAAGTGCAGTTTAAGGCTGTGTCTACACTAAGCCGAATAATTATTTAGCCTAAGCCCTGTTTCAGCCACACTAAACCATCGTTTAAGGTCCCCCTCCTCGGATATATTTTTTTACACGGGTAAGTGCGCTGTGTATTTCTTAAATCTCCGGCTCTTAGCTTTGTATGGACTCACTGATCGTTTACAAACCCAGTTCGGAGAGGAAGTGACACCAGAAAGACCGCGCCCCACACAGGAAGTGACGTCAGAAAGAACGCGCCACAGACAGCTTCAAAATAAAGCGGTTTCGTAACTCGGAGGTAACCACTGGAAATATGAAGGCGAGTCATCCAGACATGCCGTGTTTCTCCTTCTTCTACATGTACAGACGCTTGTGGAAATCACACATGAATACCTTAAGACAGGGGTCGGCAACCCGCGGCTCCGGAGCCGCATGCGGCTCTTTGATCACTCTGATGCGGCTCAGCAGCTTACTTGCTGAACCCCCCAATTTTCCCGTGAGACTTCCGGATTTCAGTGCCTCTCGCAGAAAACTCCCGGGATTAATATTCACCGATTTTCACCCTTAAAGCTATAATAAGGGCGTGCCATGATGGTACAACATTTGACGCCCTCTACAATCTGTATTGACAGCGTGCCAGCCCATCACTTGTTATACAATATACATCTTCTGCTTGCACACTTACGTGACAGCAAGGCATACTTGGTCAACAGCCACACAGGTTACACTGACGGTGATCATATAAAACAACTTTAACACTCTTACTAATAATGCGCCACACTTTGAACCGAAACCAAACAAGAATGACAAACACATTTCGGGAGAACATCTGCACCTTAACACAACATAAACACAACAGAACAAACACCCAGAATCCCATGCAGCCCTGACTCTTCCGGGCTACATTATACACCCCTGCTACCACCAAACCCCGCCCCCACCCCAAGCCTGCTCCCTCACACATCAACCCCCCCCTCTGTGCGTCGGTTGAGGTGGGCGGGGTTTGGTAGCGGGGGTGTATAATGTATCCCGGAAGAGTTAGGGCTGCATGGGATTCTGGGTATTTGTCCTGTTGTGTTTATGTTGTGTTACGGTGCAGATGTTCTCCCGAAATGTGTTTGTCATTCTTGTTTGGTGTGGGTTCACAGTGTGGCGCATTATTAGTAAGAGTGTTAAAGTTTCTTTCATACCGCCACCGTCAGTGTAACCTGTGTGATTGTTGAGCAAGTATGCCTTGCTATCACCAACGTGAGCAAGCGGAAGCCCCATACAACATGTGGCTGATCAGGCACGCTGGTTGTAGTGGGCGTTATTTGCTGTACCTTCACGGCACGCATGACGCTGACAAGCTCTATTCATTCAAAACCCGCGTGCCGCACCAGCTTCAAAATTCATATAAAGGTGTTGGCAGCGTATCTGAGACCCCTGGTTTATACATAGCACAAAGCAAAAAAAATTTTTATATGCAGTGTTGTTTCATTTAAAATTTAAAAAATGTTTGCGGCTCCCATTGTTTTCTATAATTTGTGAAACTGGTCAAAATGGCTCTTTGACCGGTAAAGGTTGCCGACCCCTGCCTTAAGAGAAAGCGATTGCAGCTATTTGGGATACAACACTTCTCAGACGGCAAGAGAACTTTCAAATGTCCGGGTCAGCGGTGATTCTACTTAGCAAAAAACTTTTTCAATTTGTCGAAGGAGAGTCAACGAGAATGCCAGCTCCCGTGGATGTGATAAAAAAAAAAGGTAACGTGTGATTTGTATTACCTGGCCATCGAGGGAAAACGGCGAATGCTTTTGGACTGGCAAAGCAGACTGTATCAGTTATCGTCCGCCATGTATGTCGCGGACTCAACGTCTAGGTCCAGAGTATATAAAGTCACCAAAAAGGAATGGCCAATGAAGGTGAAGTTTGATTGATGTAAAATGTTCTTTATCACATGGATAAGGTTAGGTGGGATTAACCCTGGATAACCTTAGCCGGCTTAGTGTAAACGGGGCCTAAGTGGCAGCCAAGTGGTTTGGAGATAATTAGCAGTGCAGCAACCATTGTCTGGTTTTCAAGTTGGAACTTACGCAATAGATGAATAATATGCTCTGATTAAAAACATATGAAGCGGTCGTACTCAAATAGGGGAGCCGAGGGGATAACAAAGAACTGTCTTGCTTTTTAACGTTGTTGTTGTTGCGGCTGGTGGTGATTTACACCCGCTTAGGTTCGAGTTGTAAATGTATCTGCTTTATTTTGTATTTCAAGTTATCATTACGTATATGTATTGTTGCATTTGAACATTTGTATTGTTGATAGAGGTAATTATTGTTATTATTCAATATCAATAGTGCTATTTCTATTGGTATTTGTATTGCTCCATTTGTAGTGTAATAATGCTCATTGTCATTTCTGTATTATTTATTTCACTAACTTCTTTGCTATCAGTTTTTACCATCATATTTGTACATACTCTATTTGCTGATGTTGTTCTATTGTTCTTGTTATTGTGTTTGCTGTTGTTGTCTCTCTGTCTTATCCCCACAATTTTGTACAGCCGATATGGGCATCTACATCAACAAACCAGTGGCCGCCCTGAGACTGGTAGGTCGTGAGTCATACCAAAGACTACAAAAAACGGGACCCATTGCCTCCCTGCTTGGCACTCAGCATCAAGGGTTGGAATTGGGGGGGGGGGGGGGGGGTTTATGACCAAAATGGTTCCCGAGCGTGGCCACCGCTGCTGCTCACTGCTCCCCTCACCTCCCAGGGGGTGAACATGGGGACGGGTCAAATGCAGAGGACACATTTCACCACACCCAGTGTGTGTGTGTGTGACAATCATTGGAACTTTTACTTTTTTTAAATGAATAATTAGTAAATATTAATTGTATTCAATAACTTTATCTAACCTACTTACAGTTTACAACCTTGTCAAATGAAATGAAATATATTCATCCAACACAAACATTAGGCTTAGGTCAGGCTGGTTAGAAAAATCAGTACTAAACAAAACGTATATATAGAGAACATACAAACCCTTTATCCATTAAATCGAAAATGCTGAAATTCCACGACGTAGCTAACATTATACACAAAGCACACCCAATAATATACCGTATTTTTCGGAGTACAAGTAGCTCCGGAGAATAAGTCGCACTGGCCGAAAATGCATAATAAAGAAGGAAAAAAAACATATATAAGTCGCATTTTTGGGGGAAATGTATTTGATAAAAGCCAACACCAAGAATAGACATTTGAAAGGCAATTTAAAATAAATAAAGAATAGTGAACAACAGGCTGAATAAGTGTACGTTATATGAGGCATAAATAACCAACTGGTATGTTAACGTAACATATTATGGTAAGAGTCATTCAAATAACTATAACATATAGAACATGCTATACGTTTACCAAACAATCTGTCACTCCTAATCGCTAAATCCCACGAAATCTTATACGTCTAGTCTCTTACGTGAATGAGATCAATAATATTATTTGATATTTTACGGTAATGTGTTAATAATTCCGCACATAAGTCGCTCCTGAGTATAAGTCGCACCCTATGAAACTATGAAAAAAACTGCGACTTATAGTCCGAAAAATATGGTACAACAATTCTTCATGACAAAAGAGAAATATTTAAAACATTTGTACGCATGTACAACACTTAAGAGTGTGTGTGTCAATCGTTGGGACTAAAAAAATATATATATTATTTGCCGCTGCTGCTCACTGCTCCCCTCACCTCCCAGGAGGTGAACATGGGGACGGGTCAAATACAGAGGACAAATGTCACCACACCTAGTGTGTGTGTGTGACAATCATGGAACTTTAACTTTTTGAATATGAATAATTAGTAATCTTACGCTTGATATTAATTGTATTCAATAATTCTATCTTACAGTTTACAACCTTGTCAAATGAAATTAAATATATTCATCCAACACAAACATTAGGCTTAGGTCAGGCTGGTTAGAAAAATCAGGACTAAACAAAACACTATATCCATTGAATTGAAAATACTGAAATTCCACGACGTAACTAAAATTATACACAAAGCACACCCAATAATATACAACAATTCTTCTCGACAAAAGAGGAGGAATATACCGTATTTTTCTGACTACAAGTCGCAGTTTTTTGTTATAGTTTGCCGGGCTCCAGTGCGACTTATATATGTTTTTTTCCTTCTTTATTATGCATTTTCGGCAGGTGCGACTTATACTCCGAAAAATACGGTAATCTTGGGAGAAAAATGTAATTTAAGACATTTGTACGCACGTACAACACTTAAGAGTGTGTGAGTCAATCGTTGGGACTAAAAAAAAAAAAAATTTGCCTGAGAAGCTGGACAGGACAAAAAATAAAAATAAATGTAAAAAAAGGTTTAAGTTGTCAGGAAAATCAGGAATAGCGGCGATTCCCTCCCCCCCAATATGAAGTAAAAGAGCAGCACGGTGGAATAAATGTTGTACAGCCGATATGGGCATCTACATCAACAAATCAGTGGCCGCCCTGAGACTGGTAGGTCGTGAGTTCAAACCCCGGGCCAGTCATACCAAAGACTACAAAAAACGGGACCCATTGCCTCCCTGCTTGGCACTCAGCATCAAGGGTTGGAATTGGGGGATTAAATCACCAAAATGATTCCTGAGCGTGGCCACCACTGCTGCTCACTGCTCCCCTCACCTCCCAGGAGGGTGAACATGGGGATGGGTCAAATGCAGAGGACAAATCTCACCACACCTAGTGTGTGTGGGGCAATCATTGGAACTTTAACTTTTTAAATATGAATAATTAGTAAATATTAATTGTATTCAATAATTCTATCTAACCTACTTATAGTTTACAGCCTTGTCAAATGAAATGAAATATATTCATCCAACACAAACATTTGGCTTGGGTCAGGCTGGTTACAAAAATCAGTACTAAAGAAAACGTATATAAAGAACTACAAACCCTTTATCCATTGAGTCGAAAATACTGAAATTCCACGACGTAGCTAAAATTATACACAAAGCACACCCAATTATTCCCGACAAAAGAGGAGGAATATAATGTTTTATATTTAATTTAAAACATTTGTACGCACCTACAACACTTAAGAGTGTGTGTCAATCGCTGGGACTAAAAAAAAATATTTGCCTGAGAAGCTGGACAGGACAAAAAAATTAAAAAAAAGGTTTAAGTTGTACGAAAAATCAAGAATAGCGGCGATTTCCCCCCCCCAATATGAAGTAAAAGAGCAGCTCGGTGGAATAAATGTTGTACAGCCGATATGGGCATCTACATCAACAAATCAGTGGCCGCCCTGAGACTGGCAGGTAGTGAGTTCAAACCCCGGCCGAGTCATACCAAAGACTACAAAAAACGGGACCCATTGCCTCCCCGCATCAAAGGTTGGAATTGGGGGGTTAAATCACCAAAATGATACCTGAGCGTGGCCACCGCTGCTGCTCACTGCTCCCCTCACCTCCCAGGAGGGTGAACATGGGGACGGGTCAAATGCAGAGGACAAATCTCACCACACCTAGTGTGTGTGGGGCAATCATTGGAACTTTAACTTTTTAAATATGAATAATTAGTAAATATTAATTGTATTTAATAATTCTATCCAACCTACTTATTACAGTTTACAACCTTGTCAAATGAAATGAAATATATTCATCCAACACAAACATTAGGCTTAGGTCAGGCTGGTTAGAAAAATGAGTACTAAACAAAACGTATGTAGAGAACATACAAACCCTTTATCCATTGAATCGAAAATACTGAAATTCCACGACGTAGCTAAAATTATACACAAAGCACACCCAATAATATACCGTATTTTTCGGAGTATAAGTAGCTCCGGAGTATAAGTCGCACTGGCCGAAAATGCATAATAAAGAAGGAAAAAAAACATATATAAGTCGCATTTTTTGGGGAAATTTATTTGATAAAAGCCAACACCAAGAATAGACATTAGAAAGGCAATTTAAAATAAATAAAGAATAGTGAACAACAGGCTGAATAAGTGTACGTTATATGAGGCATAAATAACCAACTGGTATGTTAACGTAACATATTATGGTAAGAGTCATTCAAATAACTATAACATATAGAACATGCTATACGTTTACCAAACAATCTGTCACTCCTAATCGCTAAATCCCAAGAAATCTTATACGTCTAGTCTCTTACGTGAATGAGCTAAATAATATTATTTGATATTTTACGCTAATGTGTTAATAATTCCGCACATAAGTCGCTCCTGAGTATAAGTCGCACCCCCGGCCAAACTATGAAAAAAACTGCGACTTATAGTCCGGAAAATATGGTACAACAATTCTTCTTGACAAAAGAGAAATATTTAAAACATTTGTACGCATGTACAACACTTAAGAGTGTGTGTGTCAATCGTTGGGACTAAAAAAAATATATATATGATTTGCCGCTGCTGCTCACTGCTCCCCTCACCTCCCAGGAGGTGAACATGGGGACGGGTCAAATGCAGAGGACAAATTTCACCACACCTAGTGTGAAGGGGGCAATCATTGGAACTTTAACTTTTTGAATACGAATAACTTTTTGAATATGAATAATTATCTTACTCTTGATATTAATTGTATTCAATAATTCTATCTTACAGTTTACAACCTTGTCAAATGAAATTAAATATATTTATCCAACACAAACATTAGGCTGAGGTCAGGCTGGTTACAAAAATCAGGACTAAACAAAACCCTTTATCCATTGAATTGAAAATACTGAAATTCCAGGACGTAACTAAAATTATACACAAAGCACACCCAATAATATACAACAATTCTTCTCGACAAAAGAGGAGGAATATAACGTATTTTTCTGACTAAAAGTCGCAGTTTTTTTTCATAGTTTGGCCGGGCTCCAGTGCGACTTACATATGTTTTTTTTCTTCTTTATTATGCATTTTCGGCAGGTGCGACTTATACTCCGAAAAATACGGTAATCTTGGGAGAAAAATGTAATTTAAGACATTTGTACGCACGTACAACACTTAAGAGTGTGTGACTCAATCGTTGGGACTAAAAAAAAAAATATTTGCCTGAGAAGCTGGACAGGACAAAAAATAAAAATAAATGTAAAAAAAAAAGGTTTAAGTTGTCAGGAAAATCAGGAATAACGGCGATTCCCTCCCCCCAATATGAAGTAAAAGAGCAGCACGGTGGAATAAATGTTGTACAGCCGATATGGGCATCTACATCAACAAATAAGTGGCCGCCCTGAGACTGGTAGGTCGTGAATTCAAACCCGGGCCGAGTCATACCAAAGACTACAAAAATGGGACCCATTGCCTCCCTGCTTGGCACTCAGCATCAAGGGTTGGAATTGGGGGATTAAATCACCAAAATGATTCCTGAGCGTGGCCACCACTGCTGCTCACTGCTCCCCTCACCTCCCAGGGGGTGAACATGGGGACGGGTCGAATGCAGAGGACAAATCTCACCACACCTAGTGTGTGTGGGGCAATCATTGGAACTTTAACTTTTTAAATATGAATAATTAGTAAATATTAATTGTATTTAATAATTCTATCTAACCTACTTATTACAGTTTACAACCTTGTCAAATGAAATGAAATATATTCATCCAACACAAACATTAGGCTTAGGTCAGGCTGGTTAGAAAAATTAGTACTAAACAAAACGTATGTAGAGAACATCCATTGAGTCGAAAATATTGAAATTCCACGACGTAGCTAAAATTATACACAAAGCACACCCAATAATTTTTGACAAAAGAGGAGGAATATAATGTTTTATATTTAATTTAAAACATTTGTTTGCACATACAACACTTAAGAGTGTGTCTGTCAATCGTTGGGACTAAAAAAAAATATTTGCCTGAGAAGCTGGACAGGACAAAAAAATAAAAAAAAGGTTTAATTTGTACGAAAAATTAAGAATAGCGGCGATTTCCCCCCCCCAATATGAAGTAAAAGAGCAGCACGGTGGAATAAATGTTGTACAGCCGATATGGGCATCTACATCAACAAATAAGTGGCCGCCCTGAGACTGGCAGGTAGTGAGTTCAAACCCCGGTCGAGTCATACCAAAAACTACAAAAAACGGGACCCATTGCCTCCCCGCATCAAAGGTTGGAATTGGGGGATTAAATCACCAAAATGATTCCTGAGCGTGGCCACCGCTGCTGCTCACTGCTCCTGAACATGGGGACGGGTCGAATGCAGAGGACAAATCTCACCACACCTAGTGTGTGTGGGGCAATCATTGGAACTTTAACTTTTTAAATATGAATAATTAGTAAATATTAATTGTATTTAATAATTCTATCTAACCTACTTATTACAGTTTACAACCTTGTCAAATGAAATGAAATATATTCATTCAACACAAACATTAGGCTTAGGTCAGGCTGGTTAGAAAAATCAGTACTAAACAAAACGTATGTAGAGAACTACAAACCCTTTATCCATTGAGTGGAAAATACTGAAATTCCACGACGTAGCTAAAATTATACACAAAGCACACCCAATAATATACCGTATTTTTCGGAGTATAAGTTGCTCCGGAGTATAAGTCGCACTGGCCGAAAATGCATAATAAAGAAGGAAAAAAAACATATGTAAGTCGCATTTTTTGGGGAAATTTATTTGATAAAAGCCAACACCAAGAATAGACATTAGAAAGGCAATTTAAAATAAATAAAGAATAGTGAACAACAGGCTGAATAAGTGTACGTTATATGAGGCATAAATAACCAACTGGTATGTTAACGTAACATATTATGGTAAGAGTCATTCAAATAACTATAACATATAGAACATGCTATACGTTTACCAAACAATCTGTCACTCCTAATCGCTAAATCCCATGAAATCTTATACGTCTAGTCTCTTACGTGAATGAGCTAAATAATATTATTTGATATTTTACGCTAATGTGTTAATAATTCCACACATAAGTCGCTCCTGAGTATAAGTCGCACCCCCGGCCAAACTATGAAAAAAACTGCGACTTATAGTCCGAAAAATACGGTACAAAAATTCTTCTTGACAAAAGAGAAATATAATCTTCGGAGAAAAATGTAATTTAAAACATTTGTACGCACGTACAACACTTAAGAGTGTGTCTGTCAATCGTTGGGACTAAAAAAAAAAATTTGCCTGAGAAGCTGGACAGGACAAAAATTTAAAAAAAAAAGGTTTAAGTTGTACGAAAAATCAAGAATAGCCGCGATTTGTTTCCTATATGAAGTATAAGAGTAGCTCGGTGGTAAAAAAACGTCTCTTCGCCCCTTCTTACCTGGCCTGTGCTTCGTCCAGGCTCTCGTCCGTGATGGCCATGATTTGCTGGAGGATATCCCCGATGTCTTGCTGGGGCTGGCCCAGGGACTGCTTCCGAACAGAGTCCGGGTCGCCGACGTCGCCCGGCTGTAGTCCACCAAGTCCGGTGAGACCCGTCAACATCCTGGTCTGGTCGTCCATGACTTTTTGTGCCACACAAAAAAAAAAAAAAAAAAAAAAGAAAAGAAGGAAACTCTGCAAGGTTCTTCCTTCTTTACCGCGGACACGAACACAAATAGCTAGCCTTGTTAGCTAGCTGGCCAACTCGCTTCCACGACACATACACAACGCTTCGTGTCGAATAGCCGATATTTGACCGCCGTCAAACAAATCACGCCTTTTTTCTCTTTTTTTTTTTAAAGTAACAACCGACGACAAAACGTTAGCGAGTGAAAAGGCAGCTAGGTTAGCAGCGGCCAAGCGGCGGGGACACACGGTCTGTTCGCCTCCGACATTGTGCGCGGATGAAAGCTAGCTATGGTTAGCATTGGATGTCGAGTATTACAAAAAAACAAACGGTAAAAAAAAAAAGTGGAGGAAATTAAAAAAAAAAAAGGGGGTGACACGGAACGGGCCGTAGACGAGAGAGAGAGAGAGAGAGAGAAGCGAGCGAGCTCCTGGCGCCGCACACTAACGCTTGGCCATTGTTGTTGCTGTCGCGCGACGTCGTGGGCTGGACTGTGTGCGTGTGCGTGTGCGTGTGCGTGTGTGCTGTGGGCGCGCTCAGGCAACTCGACACTGCTTGCTAGCGGGTGGCAAACAACCACACTTCCGCCCCCCCTCACGAATAACATTATCACACCAAATACAAATGAATGTTGCACATATATTATATATAATGACATAATATTATGTATAACAATATATTATGATTATGTATAATAATATATTTAATATTATATGTGAAACATTCATATGTATTTGGTGTGATTATGTTATTCGTGAGGGGGGGCGGAAGTGTGGTAAAGTAACAACCACACTTCCGCCCCCCCCTCACGAATAATATTATCACACCAAATATATATGAATGTTGCACATATATTATTAAATATATTATCCATCCATTTACTACCACTTAATCCCTTCGGGGTCGCTGGAGTGTATAATATAATAGGTATAATAATATATTATTATTTATAATAATATAATATATATATGTGCAACATTCATATGTATTTGGAATGTTGCACATATATTCTTAAATATATTATATTATGTATAATAATATAATATTATGTATAATAATATAGTATTATTATGTATAATATTATATTTAATAATATATGTGCAACATTCATATGTATTTGGAATGTTGCACATATATAATTAAATATATTATATTATGTATAATAATATAATATTATGTATAATAATATATTATTATTTTGTATAATAATATATTGTATTTAATAATATATGTGCAACATTCATATGTATTTGGTGTGATTATGTTATTCGTGAGGGGGGGCAGAAGTGTGGTAAAGTAACAACCACACTTCCGCACCCCCTCACGAATAACATTATCACACCAAATACATATGAATGTTGCACATCCATCCATCCATCCATCTTCTTCCGCTTATCCGAGGTCGGGTCGCGGGGGCAGCAGCCTAAGCAGGGAAGCCCAGACTTCCCTCTCCCCAGCCACTTCGTCCAGCTCCTCCCGGGGGATCCCGAGGCGTTCCCAGGCCAGCCGGGAGACATAGTCTTCCCAACGTGTCCTGGGTCTTCCTCGTGGCCTCCTACCGGTCGGACGTGCCCTACACAACTCCCTAGGGAGGCGCTCGGGTGGCATCCTGACTAGATGCCCGAACCACCTCATCTGGCTCCTCTCGATATATTATTATTTATAATAATATAATATATATGTGCAACATTCATGTGTATTTGGAACGTTGCACATATATTATTAAATATATTATATTATGTATAATAATATAGTATTATTATGTATAATAATATATTTAATAATATATGTGCAACATTCATATGTATTTGGTGTGATTATGTTATTCGTGAGGGAGGGGCGGAAGTGTGGTTGTTGCTTTACCACACTTCCGCCCCCCCCTCACGAATAACATTATCACACCAAATACATATGAATGTTGCACATATATTATTAAATATATTATATTATGTATAATAATATATTATGTATAATATAATATATTTAACTAACATACATTAAATTGTTGCACATATATTATTAAATATATTATATTATTATACATAATAATATATTTAATAATACCACATAGCGGGTGGCAAACAACCACACTTCCGCCCCCCCTCACGAATAACATTATCACATAATGTATTATATATATGATGTGATATATATATTATATATATTATGCATAATATAATATTGTATGTATAATAATTTAATAATATATGTGCAACATTCATATGTATTTGGTGTGATAATGTTATTCGTGAGGGGGGCGGAGGTGTGGTTGTTTGTGTGGTTGGCATCAACCACACTTCCGCCCCCCCCTCACGAATAACATTATCACACCAAATACATATGAATGTTGCACATATATTATCATACATATTATATTATTATACGTAATATTATATTATTATACACTTATATTATTATGTATAATAATGTAATATATTTAATAATATATATGCAACATTCATATGTATTTGGAAGTGTACTTTACCACACTTCTGCCCCCCCTCACGAATAACATTATCACACCAAATACATATGAATGTTGCACATATATTATTAAATATATTATATTATGTATAATAATATACTATGTATAATATATTTAATTAACATATGTTAAATATATTATATTATGTATAATAATATATTATGTATAATATAATATATTTAACTAACATATATTAAATATATTATATTCTGTGTAATAATATAATATTATGTATAATATAATATATTTAATAATATATGTGCAACATTCATATGTATTTGGTGTGATAATGTTATTCGTGAGGGGGGGGCGGAAGTGTGGTTGATGCCAACCACACAAACAACCACACCTCTGCCCCCCCTCACGAATAACATTATCACACCAAATACATTAGAATGTTGCACATATATTATTAAATTATTATACATAATAATATTATATTATGCATAATATATATATATATATAATATATAATGTGATAATGTTATTCGTGAGGGGGTGCAGAAGTGTGGTTGTTTGCCACCCGCTAGGTGGTATTATTAAATATATTATATTATTATGTATAATAATATAATATATTTAATAATATATGTGCAACAATCATATGTATTTGGTGTGATAATGTTATTCGTGAGGGGGGGCAGAAGTGTGGTTGTTTGCCACCCGCTAGGTGGTATTATTAAATATATTATATTATTATGTATAATAATATAATATATTTAATAATATATGTGCAACAATCATATGTATTTGGTGTGATAATGTTATTCGTGAGGGGGGGTAGAAGTGTGGTTGTTTGCCACCCGCTAGCAAGGGTGAATGTTGTCTGTCTATCTGTGTCAGCCCTGCGATGAGATGGCGACTTGTTCGGGGTGTACCCCGCCTTCCGCCTGAATGCAGCTGAGATAGGCTCCAGCACCCCCCGCGACCCCGAAAATGGCGTTACACATGGCCAAGCCAGTGACGTCATCAACATGATAGTCTTTAAGTGTGTGAATGCTCCAAAGCAGTGTTTACAACAAGCCTGGGCAATTATTTTGATTCCAGGGGCCAAATTTAGAGAAAAAAATTGTGTCTGGGGGCCGGTATATCTGATTTTTAGGAACACTAATACAAAACCTCACAATAATGTCTGAATGGTAAAAACGTTATAGAACATACGTCAGTAGAAGCATTTAAGTCCCATCTTAAAACTCATTTGTATACTCTAGCCTTTAAATAGACTCCCCTTTTAGACCAGTTGATCTGCCGTTTCTTTTCTGCTCTGCCCCGCTCTCCTTCGTGGAGGGGGCACAGGTCCGGTGGCCACGGATGAAGCGTTGGCTGTCCAGAGTTGGGACCCGGGGTGGACTGCTCGTCTGTGGCATCGGTTGGGGACGTCTCTGCGCTGCTGACCCGTCTCTGCTTGGGATGGTCTCCTGCTGGCCCCCACTATGGACTGGACTCTCACTATTATGTTAGATCCACTATGGACTGGACTCTCAATATTATGTTAGATCCACTATGCACTGGACTCTCACTATTATGTTAGATCCACTATGGACTGGACTCTCACTATTATGTTAGATCCACTATGGACTGGACTCTCACACTATTAACTAGATCCACTATGGACTGGACTCCCACTATTATGTTAGATCCACTATGAACTGGACTCTCACTATTATGTTAGATCCACTATGGACTGGACTCTCACTATTATGTTAGATCCACTATGGACTGGACTCTCCACTATTATGTTAGATCCACTATGGACTGGACTCTCACTATTATGTTAGATCCACTAAGGACTGGACTCTCACTATTATGTTAGATCCACTATGGACTGGACTCTCACTATTATGTTAGATCCACTATGGACTGGACTCTCACTATTATGTTAGATCCACTATGTACTGGACTCTCACTATTATGTTAGATCCACTATGGACTGGACTCTCACAAAATTATGCTAGATCCTCTCGATGTCCATTGCACCGGTCACCCAGGGGGGTCCCCACATCTGCGGTCCCCTCCAAGGTTTCTCATTGTCCCATTGGGTTGAGTTTTTCCTTGCTCTGATGTGAGATCTGAACCGAGGATGTCGTTGTGGCTTGTGCAGCCCTTTGAGACACTCGTGATTTAGGGCTATATAAGTAATCATTGATTGATTGTACCACACCATTTCCATACAATATTGCAGAGACTCTCAAACAGTGGTATATAAACCACACCAAAAATATCACTTGAGTGATTAGTGCTACAGTTTCTCATATTAAAATACAGTGTTACTGTTCAAACTGCGTGCAATGTTACATTGGCCCAAATATTAGATATACTTGTTAAATAAAACCTAGGCCTTGTTTTTAATAAATACTTGGGTCTACTACACTCCTGTATTTTAATATTGGTCATTATGGTGGTACTTGTAAAGCCAAGTGTTTTCTGAGGTGGTACTTGGTGAAAGAAGTTTTGAGAACCACTGCTATATTGCATTTATTGCCAGTTGTACATAATTATGCAAATATGTGGCTTTTTAAATCATACTTGCCAACCTTGAGACCTCCGATCTCGGGAGGTGGGGGGTGGGGGGCGTGGTCGGGGTGTGGCGGGAGCGTGGTTGGGGCCGGGGCTAAGAGGGGAGGAGTATATTTACAGCTAAAATTCACCAAGTCAAGTATTTTATATATATATATATATATATATATATATATATATATATATATATATATATATATATATATATATATATATATATATATATATATATAAGAAATACTTGACTTTCAGTGAATTCTAGCTATATATATATATATATATATATATATATATATATGTAAATAAAAGAAATTCTTGAATTTCAGTGTTCATTTATTTACACATATACACACACATAACACTCATCTACTCATTGTTGAGTTAAGGGTTGAATTGTCCATCCTTGTTCTATTCTCTGTCACTATTTTTCTAACCATGCTGAACACCCTTTCGCAGGTACCCAGAAAGGTTTCGAGTACCACCAAAAAAATGGAATCTCTGAAGACAGTATAAAAATCTGTGTTAAAGGTGTACAAATACTGTTTGTATAATAAGCATGTTATTTTTTTACAAATGAGGGTTAAGAGTTCAGTACTAAAAAAAAAAGAAAAAAAAGAATGTGGCTTAAGTACAGTTTTTTAATTGAGCTGCTGCATTTTTTGGTTGGGTTGTTTATTTATTTTGAGGAACTTCTACACATTTCTAAAAGGGGAATAATGTAATAGAGTGATCTATGTTTGTCTGTTGCCATCTCCTGGTGAATGTTGGCTATAGCGTACTGGGGTTACTTTTTGGTTGGCCAACGATTTACGTGGGGTTGCGCACCTAACGTCACTCAGGTCCGCATGGAGCTGGAGGGGGCGTGGCTTTCAGCTCCGCCTGAATTTCGGGAGATTTTCGGGAGAAAATTTGTCCCGGGAGGTTTTCGGGAGAGGCGCTGAATTTCGGGAGTCTCCCGGAAAATCCGGGAGGGTTGGCAAGTATGGCCATGTGAGATGGTCTCAACCCGCCTCGTTACAGTGCGTCGGGAGAGTGACACGTTCTCAAATGCGCCCCTCTTCTCCGGGCATATTAGCGCAACAGAGTCCAATAAGCACTCCTTAATAAACTCTCCGTCAGAAAACGACTTACTTTATCTGGCGATTTTGTGAGAAATTATGAATCTTGTCCTGATGGCTGCATCTCTGGGGGGGGGGGGGGGGGTGAAATTTGTCAAAAAGTCCTTGTTGGGTTTGCAGTTTTACCATCAACACATCAGCCTCCCTTGCACGCTCTGCAGACAGATTCCGGTATTTTTCCTCGTGCTTCGTCGTGTAGTGGCGATTCAAATGATAATCTTTAAACACAGCAACCTGTGTACCACAAATTAAGCACACGGCGTTACCTTTCATTTCTGTAAAGAAATACTTGGCAGTCCATGTCTTGTTGAAAACACGCCATTCGTCATCAGCTTTTCTTTTTTTAGCGTGAGCTGACACCTCGGGTGTAGCCGGGCATCACTTGTCGGTGTGCACCTTCACTCACAGGCATACTTGCCAACCTTGAGACCTCCGATTTCGGGAGGTGGGGGGTGGGGGGGCGTGGTCGGGGGTGGGGCGAGGTGTGGTTGGGGGCGTGGTTAAAAGTGTAGGAGTATATTGACAGCTAGAATTCACCAAGTCAAGTATTTGATACATATATATATATATATATTATCTACATCCTGAAAATATGCAAACAAAACTGTGTTTAGATAATTGATACTTCAAACTTGCATAAATATAACATGAATATAACATAACTTGGCTTCTGAGAGCTTCAAAATGTAATGAATAAAATGCTAAAGTTGTTGATAAACAAGCAATTATTTTAATAATTAAATATGGTCATTTTAAATGAATTATTATGATCATTTAAAATTAATTATTTCAAATATGTTTATTTTAATGTATAATTCTATGGCTGGATGTAATAAGGAGTCAGAAAAAATACAAATAAAAATACAATTAATTTTGATGTTTTTAGCAAAAAATATATATATTTGTTTTTTTTAATTAATAAATATATTTATTTTTAGGTAAGATAAACATAATAATACAATCTATCTCCCGTTGTGAAAAAAGGCTGTCCTCACTCAGGTCCGCATGGAGCTGGAGGGGGCGTGGCCTCCAACTCCGGCTGAAAATCGGGAGATTTTCGGGAGAATATTTGTCCCGGGAGGTTTTCGGGTAATGCGCTGAATTTCGGGAGTCTCCCGGAAAATTCGGGAGGGTTGGCAAGTATGCTCACAGGTTACACACGGACATACATCCATAAATAACACTTTTCAAAATAAAAGCAGCACAGTTGTATTGCACGCATGACATCGATGTTTTTTAAAATTGTGTGTAATTTGTGATTGCTGCTGTTCACATTCACTCACAATCACGCAAGCACATACGTCCACACGGAAGTAGTACAAATAACGCTTTTCAAAACAAAAGCAGCACCGTTGTATTGCACGCTTGACATTGATACTTTCTTAAATGTATTTTGTAATTTATGATCGGCCTCACGCGGCCCGCAAAATGCTCAGGTCTGCTCTAGGTAATGACAAATAGTTTAAATCTTTAAAAAAAAAAAAAAAAAAAGGTTTTCCTACGAGTGTAAAAATCCACTCCAACCCATTGTATTTTTTTTTTTTTTCATGATCGCATATATATATTTGCCTCTAAACCTTTCAAAATATGCCCAAATCTGCACTGATTCAGATAAATAAGTAGTGGCCTAATGGGGCGTTCAGACTCGGATGTGCCTCTAGGTACCGTGACTAACAATTTAAAAGTCCTATTATGAGCCAGAATGTCGTGATCCATTGTTAAAAACTTTCTTAACACTATAAAATAATTGGAACCGCACAGTATCTAAATATGACATCTTGTCATGAGTGGCATAGCTCTCAAATTGCACTCATGAATGTACCACAGCATATATTTACTATCTTGTATCAGTGACGTGCAGTCACTAGAGGCAGGTGAGGCAGGGCCTCACCTGCCATCATGGAAAGAAAAAAAATGTAAAAAGAAAATTTTTTTTTAAATTGTTATATGTATCCAGTGATTATACTATAAAGTTATTTTCCATTTAACTTCACCAGTTTTAGATTATTTTTATTCAAAATTGCTGAATTTTCACATCTGCCGTTCAAATACTGAGAAGAGACGGTGCGGTGATCAGCAGCCAGTTGAGGCACGTCACTCAGTGCCTCAACATGGATTGCGCAATGACTCGGCTAACTGCTGGCCTGCTGTGCAGTGAGACTGTATTGCTATATGAATTATATTATACATTTCCATAGTTTAGTTAGCTGAGGTATATAATGTACAGTGTATTTTGTCAACAACTGTATGTGTGTAAAGTATTTCTTGTGCTGAGCGATCATAAAACGGCTGCAAAAGACGCACTGTGTGAGGCTCGCCTCCTGCACCCCCGCCGTAGAATTGTTATATCAACTAAAGCCCACACTTAAACTTTCCACGTGCAAGATTGAATCTATTTAAAAAAATATTTCATAAGAAGCCAAAAAGTGCAAAAACAATAATGTTGGTGTTGGAGGAGTTGTGAATGACTGCAGGGACACAACATTAGATACACCTGCAGACTGCAGGTGTACCTAATTCACAAGTCCTCCAACACGAACATTATTGTTTTTGCACTTTTTGGCTTCTTATTAAATAACTTTTGTAACCTATTTTCATGGGCTTTCCTCTTTGTGATGTTAAGTTCCTGTTATGCGCTGTTATACAGTATATGCCTTGAGCTCTTATTTTGAAGGCGCTAAGAGCGGAAGTGATGTCACGTTGCGGAGGTTTTTGAAAGAAGGTAAATAAAGTGGTCCTCGTGTAAACTGGAGCCTCCGTGTTTGTTATTTTGTAGTTTCATACAGTATAGGCGACATTTATAAACCCTCGGTTACACTTTTTTAAATAGATTCAATCTTGCACATGGAAAGTTTAAGTGAGGGCTTTAGTTGCGGCGCATGGACTTAATTTATAAGTAAAGGTAAGACCATAATAACGTTTTTTTTATTAAATGTGCTTTTTTGTGTGCTACAGTTTGTATGTGTAAAGTTAAAGTTAAGTTAAAGTACCAATGATTGTCACACACACACTAGGTGTAATGAAATTTGTCCTCTGCATTTGACCCATTCCCTGGTTCACCCCCTGGGAGGTGAGGGGAGTAGTGGGCAGCAGCGGCGCCGCGCCCGGGAATAATTTTTGGTGATTTAACCCCCAATTCCAAGCCTTGATGCTGAGTGCCAAGCAGGGAAGAATGCTGGTATGAGCTTTTAAACATAACCCGTTAACTGCTGCCAATCAAATGGTGAATAAGATACTCTTTAGGGTTCATATGTTTGTAAATCTGACTGTGATGAAGTCAGTGCCTCACCAGCCATCAACCTCACCATCTTGTATGTATTACTTACCTCTACATATGGCAAATGTGTGACTTTCAATCTTACAAAACTAATAAGTCAATAACATGCACCCCTGATTATATTAAAAACTACAACATCCACAACAGAGGACAATGAAACCAACTGTACACAGGGTCTCTGTACTTTTCAACATGTCAAATTTAAGACTATCTTGAAAATAATTTAAGACCGTTTCACATCCACACGGACAAAAAATACAACAACAAAGTAAAATCAGAGGTCCAGAATGAATTGTAAGTACTGTATTTTTTGGACTATAAGGCGCACTTGAAATCCTTTCATTTTCTCAAAACTCGACAGTATGCCTTATAACCCGGTGCGCCTAATGTACGGAATAATTCTGGTTTTGCTTACCGACCTCGAAGCAATTTTATTTGGTACATGGTGTCATTGTTTTTGTAGCTGTTGTTTTGAGGCATGTTTAAATTTTTTTTTTTAAACAATGCACTTTGTGAAAGTCAAAGTATAGTATTTCCCATAGTTGTAGAGGGTATCAGGATTATCTCAGGGAGAGCATGTCCCAAATTCCAAGCTGTTTTGAAGCATGTTAAAAAAAAATAATGCACTTTGTGACTAAAATAATAAATATGGCAGTGCCATGCTGGCACTTTTTTCCATAACTGGAGTTGAAGTTGTTCTCTTATTTTGGAAAACCTTGTTTTTGATTGATTGATTGAAACTTTTATTAGTAGATTGCACAGTACAGTACATATTCCGTACAATTGACCACTAAATGGCATACTTGCCAACCTTGAGACTTCCGATTTCGGGAGGTGGGGGGAGGGGTGGGGGTGGGCGTGGTCGGGGTGGGACGGGGGCGTGGCTAAAAGGGGAGGAGTATATTTACAGCTAGAATTCACCAAGTCTAGTATTTCATATATATATATAAGAAATACTTGATGTTAAGTGAATTCTAGCTATATATATATATATATATATATATATATATATATATATATATATATATTTCTTTTATTATATATATATATATATATATATATATATATATATATATATATATATAAAATAAATACTTGAATTTCAGTGTTCATGTATTTACACCTATACACACACATAACACTCATCTACTCATTGTTGAGTTAAGGGTTGAATTGTCCATCCTTGTTCTATTCTCTGTCACTATTTTTCAAACCATGCTGAACACCCTCTCTGATGATGCATTGATGTG
Source organism: Nerophis lumbriciformis (assembly GCF_033978685.3). Classification (NCBI taxonomy): domain Eukaryota; kingdom Metazoa; phylum Chordata; class Actinopteri; order Syngnathiformes; family Syngnathidae; genus Nerophis; species Nerophis lumbriciformis. The sequence goes on along the minus strand of NC_084571.2, from coordinate 35,760,096 downwards.
TGGCACGCACAAAAGTGCTTTCATCAAATGCACTAGATGGCAGTATTGTCCTGTTTAAGAGTGTCACAACATTGCTGTTTACGGCAGACGAACTGCTTTACGGTAGACGAAAAAGTGACTGCTGTTGTTGTGTGTTGTTGCCACGCTGGGAGGACGTTAATGAAACTGCCTAACAATAAACCCACATAAGAAACCAAGAACTCGCCCTCCATCATTCTATAGTTATAACGTGATTGGGCAGGTACGCTTTTTTATATTGTGGAGGACCTGAGTCCGCCTGAATTTCGGGAGAAAATTTGTCCCGGGAGGTTTTCGGGAGAGGCGCTGAATTTCGGGAGTCTCCCGGAAAATCCGGGAGGGTTGGCAAGTGTGACTAAATGGTAACACCCCAATAAGTTTTTCAACTTGTTTAAGTCGGGGGGGGGGGTCCACGTTAATCAATTCATGGTAAAGTTACATTGTTTAATTCATCCAGCGGGGCATCACAACAAAATTAGGCATAATAATGTGCTAATTCCACGACTGTATATATCGGTATCGGTAATTAAGAGTTGGACAATATCGGCAAAAAAAGCCATCATCGGACAGCTTTCTGCTCCGCCGCTCCCAGTCTGTGGAACGCTCTCCCTGACCACCTGAGGGCACCACAGACTGTGGATGCTTTTAAAAAAGGCTTAAAAACCCTTCTTTTTTAAAAAGCCTTTTCTTAGATATATGCATACTAGTTCTAGTTTTTATTTTTATTTTAATACACTGTAGCACTTGAGGTTGTTTACTCAATGTAAAGTGGTTTTTACAAATAAAATCCATCCATCCATTTTCTACCGCTTATCCCTTTCGGGGTCACGGGGTGTGCTGGAGCCTATCTCAGCTACATTCGGGCGGAAGGCGGGGTATACCCTGGACAAGTCGCCACCGCATCACAGGGCCAACACAGATAGACAGACAACATTCACACTCACATCCACACACTAGGGCCAATTTAGTGCTGCCAATCAACCTATCCCCAGGTGCATGTCTTTGGGGGTGGGAGGAAGCCGGAGTGTCGGTTTTGAAAGTGCTCCCCCTCTCGTCAACATATGAAATAACAAGTGTTTGTAAAAAATTGAAGTGCTTCCTCTCTGGCCAATATATGTAATAAGTGTGTGTAAGGAATTGAAATGCGCTCCCTTTGGCCAAAATTAAAGAAAAAAATAAAACAAATATGTGTCTAGAGACATATTGTAATAACTTGAAGTAAATAATGAAGATCGAAAACCAGTTATAAACTAAAAATTTAAAAATGACTAAAAGCTTACCTTTTTTATATTTGCATAGTATGTATGTATTATTAATGTTGTAAATACAAATCTTTATATATCTAGAAAGAGTGGTCCTCAAGAGGTAGGCATTTATTATTATTATCTCTAGTAATATTTTAACTATTGAATTAAATTACCATGAAATTACCAAAAAAAGATCTGCTGCTTCCTACTTTTTCGGGTGTAACCTAATTTTCCTTACGCACGTTCAAAACAAACCACTATACTATTACCATCACTAAGGTCTGATCATGAAAAAGTGTTGACTGAAGCATACTTGCCAACCCTCCCGAATTTTCCGGGAGACTCCCGAAATTCAGCGCATTACCCGAAAACCTCCCGGGACAAATATTCTCCCGAAAATCTCCCGATTTTCAGCCGTAGCTGGAGGCCACGCCCCCTCCAGCTCCATGCGGACCTGAGTGAGGACAGCCTTTTTTCACAACGGGAGGACAACAGGGTGACAAGAACTAAATCATCCAGACTAGTGCTGTAAAGTTATTATAGTTTGACTTCTTATACTTCTGAGTCTCATTTGCAAGTATTATCGTACTTGCCAACCCTCCCGATTTTCTCGGGAGACTCCCGAATTTCAGTGCAACGCATATTTGGTCAACAGACGTACAGGTCACACTGAGGGTGGCCGTATAAACAACTTTAACACTGTTACAAATATGCGCCACACTGTGAACCAACACCAAACAAGAATGACAAACACATTTCGGGAGAACATCCGCACCGTAACATAACAGAACAAATACCCAGAAACTCTTGCAGCACTAACTCTTCCGGGACGCTACAATATACACCCCCAGCTACCACCAACACCCCCCACCATCTCCCGAATTTGGAGGTGTCAAGGTTGGCAAGTATGAGTATTATATAGTGGACTCTGAATGCAGTTGCAATTTTAGGAAACGATTGTACTATTATGTTTATCTTACCTAAAAATAAATATATTTATTAATAAAAAAATAAAAAAACATTTTTACTATATTTTGCTAAAAACATCAACATTTATTGTATTTTTATTTGTATTTTTTCTGACTCCTTATTACATCCAGCCATAGAATTATACATTAAAATAAACATATTTGAAATAATTAATTTTAAATGATCATAATAATTCATTTAAAATGACCATATTTTATTATTAAAATAATTGCTTGTTTATCAACAACTTTAGCATTTTATTCATTACATTTTGAAGCTCTCAGAAGCCAAGTTATGTTATATTCAAGTTATATTTATGCAAGTTTGAAGTATCAATTATCTAAACACAGTTTTGTTTGCATATTTTCAGGATGTAGATTATATATATATATATATATATATATATATATATATATATATATATATATATGGGGGCGTGGTTAAGATAAGAAATACTTGACTTTCAGTGAATTCTAGCTATATATATATATTTTTTATTACATATATATATATATATATATATACACATACATACATACATATATATATATATATATATATATATATATATGTATGTGTGGGAAAAAAAATCACAAGACTACTTCATCTCTACAGGCCTGTTTCATGAGGGGGGGTTCCCTCAATCATCAGGAGATTTAAATCTCCTGATGATTGAGGGAACCCCCCCTCATGAAACAGGCCTGTAGAGATGAAATAGTCTTGTGATTTTTTTCCCCACACATACATATATTGCGCTCTACCACGGTATCGAGCACTATTTTTTGGATAACCTTATTAAGACATATATATATATATATATATATATATATATATATATATATGTGTATCAAATACTTGACTTGGTGAATTCTAGCTGTCAATATACTCCTACCCTTTTAACCACGCCCCCAACCACACCTCGCCCCACCCCTGACCACGCCCCCCACCCCCCACCTCCCGAAATCGGAGGTCTCAAGGTTGGCAAGTATGCTGAAGGTTTAATTTGACACGTCAGGTAGGACTTGATCATGTCCTACATGTGTGCTTAGTGTCTTTCGCAGTCCACCACTGCTGTGATGCTTCCAGACCAAACATTTAAATTGCGTGTAATCCATGCAAAAAAAATAGAGTGTTGCAGACAATAAAGGAGCCTGCTAATTAGGTGCATCAATATAAACCTCTCTAATGTGTTTCCGCTCAGCGAGCTGTGAGAGGAGAGAAAAGAGGTGCTCATCATCTCTGATCGCACCGAGAGTGGTCAAATTCACATCAAAAAGGAAACAGAAGAAAGTCAAACGAATGAAACATCGCATCGGTTTTCCAGTTTTTTTAAAAACGATGACAGCACAGATTGAAAAACTAGTGTCCTTGTTTTTTGCTTTTTGCAAACCAGGCAATTCTTCCGCAGTTTATCACTAAAGATCGGAGAGACAGCCTTCCAAGACGAATGGCTGCCTGAATGCACGTGCAGGAGCAAAGGCCGCCGTTCTGCAGCAAGGCCTGGACGGATGTGCTACGAGGAGATGATGGGTGTGCATAAGCTAGCAGCACCAAAAGTGGCGGCGCTTTATGCTGACTCTCCACACACCCATCCGCCGCAATCCACGCCTAATCAATCTAAAGTTGGAAACGGCAGGAAAAGAGAAGCGGGTAAACTGTACATGTGAACTACGATTAAATGCTTATTGGACACTTGTGTCAGGGATGGATACCTTTCACATTTGCATCGATACGGTACCAATTTCCGGGACCTGGGAATTGCATACCTGCCAACTTTTGAAATCAGAAAAACCTAGTAGCCAGGGTCCGGTAGGTCCAGGACAAAGTCCTGGTGGGGGGTTCCTTCGCCCCCCGACGCAAAATGATTATTAGCATTCAGACAGGTTAAAATGTTGCTAAAACCATCACTTTTCTACAGAGGTGGGTAGAGTAGCCAGAAATTGTACTCAAGTAAGAGTACTGTTACTTTAGAGATTTATTACTCAAGTAAAAGTAAGGAGTAGTCACCCAAATATTTACTTGAGTAAAAGTAAAAAGTATGTTGTGAAAAAACTACTCAAGTACTGAGTAACTGATGAGTAACATACACACACACACACACACATATATATATATATATATATATATATACACATACATATACATTGATATATACAGTATATAATTTATATTTATTTTTTTTGCCGTTTTTGTTTACATGTTTAGTGTTTTAATGAATATACATGCATGTTTAACACATATAGATTCCTTTCTTTCATGAAGACAAGAATATAAGTTGGTGTATTACCTGATTCTGATGACTTGCGTTGATTGTAATCAGACAGTAGTGATGATAACGTCCACGTTTTCAAATGGAGAAGAAAAGTTCCTCCTTTCTGTCTAATACCACATGAAAGTGGTGGGTTTTTGGCATCTTATTTGTCCAGCCTCCATATTCGTTTTTATACACTTTACAAGAAATATATTGGCATCAAACTCCTTAGCTTGCTATCTTGCTTGCGCTGGCTTTCGGAGACTCTTGTTTTGAAAGCGCAGGCGCGATGGAGCGGCACTTTTATTGTGAAGACAGGAACGTCCTCATGTGCGGTCAGTCTTTAGGCTTTTGACGGGATGTCCGGTTGAAATAAAAAAAAGTATATTTTTTCCTTCACACTTTTGATTGATTGATTGGAACTTTTATTAGTAGATTGCACAGTACAGTATATATTCCGTACAATTGACCACTAAATGGTAACACCCGAATACGTTTTTTCAGCTTGTTTAAGTCAGGTCATGTGACCGCCTGGCTCTGTTTGATTGGTCCAACGTCACCAGTGACTGCATCTGATTGGTGGAACGAAGTGAAACGTCACCAGTAAGGCAGGCACTATGAAGGTCTGTCTGACAGACCAAAACAAACAAAGCGTGCATTCACAGATCGATAAAAATTAGTAGCGAGTAGCGAGCTGAATGTAGATAAAAGTAGCGGAGTAAACGTAGCGTTCCTTCTCTATAAATATACTTAAGTAAAAGTAAAAGTATGTTGCATTAAAACTACTCTTAGAAGTACAATTTATCCCAAAAGTTACTCAAGTAGATGTAACGGAGTAAATGTAGCGCGTTACTACCCACCTCTGCTTTTCTATCAGTCACAGTGACTTTTCAAAACAAAAATATTACAGCAAAAATCATATGGGTTGATTGACATGTTTATTCCGAAAGCTAACTTCAATAGTTTGAAATTATTTTGACAGTTAATGCCAGTTATCCTGTCAACCTTTCACAAGACTTCAATTTGTTAATTGAAAGTATAAACCGTATAAACACTTTTTACAGTAAACAAATGGTAAAACAGCACTAAACAATTCCATTAAAAAAAAAATTGTGTTCTGTTCCAAGACACTGAATAATGTTTGATGTTTTGGTTCGACCACATCCATATTTTTTGGCGATTTTCGAGTCGGGAAACATTTTCCGAAATAACTGTCCCATGTGATCAGCCAGTGCGATTGGAAGTCCATGCTCAATTATTGCCTCCGTAAATAAAACTTTGGCATTTATCACATCCAAAGAATCTGTTTGGGCGACGAAAAACGTTGAAAGTTTTCCACTTGTATCGCTAGCAACGGCATTAGACTTGTGTTTTTTTGTCCCAACGTGGTCTTTTACATCGCTAATTCCTCCGTGTCCGATCGAAAAATCTTGTCTGCACAAGGTGTAATTCGCGTAGTTTTCACCCTTTTTGGAACGGATAATTATTCCCGGATAGGCTTTTGAATATTCTTCACGGAATGACTGCAGTTTTCTGTTCGGTTTAAGACTCGTTTGCGGTTTTTCTCCGGCTGATTCCATGATCGTTCGCTCGTTTGGAAACAATGGGCAACTGGTGCCTCGTGCTTGGCAGCGGTGCTATAAATAGCCTCGCGCATGGCATTCGGAATGGCTCGATAGGAAGTTACGGGAAGCAGTGTCGATTGTCATTGTTGTTACGCGATTTCGTGAATAAAACTAAAAAAAAAAAATTGTTTTTTAATTAATGAAAAACCGTATTTTTTATCACTGCAACCGTAACCCGGAATAGGTTGATGAAAACCGTACTAATTACGGGAAAACCGGAGTAGTTGGCAGGTATGCAATTATGAGAAGGTGAGTCCAAACTTTTAGCCTGTACTGCACTTCCATGAATTACGCAGAGCCCGCGGTCACCATCACCAGGTAGCCCGTAAGGACCAGATCAGTCGCCCGCTGGCCTGTTCTAAAAATAGCTCAAAGAGCAGCACTTACCAGTGAGCTGCCTCTATTTTTTAAATGTCATTTATTTACTAGCAAGCTAGCTCGACATTTTTAATTCTAAAAGAGACAAAACTCAAATAGAATTTGAAAATCCATGAAAATATTTTAAAGACTTGGTCTTCACTTGTTTAAATAAATGCATTTATTTGTTTTACTTTGCTTCTTATTACTTTTAGAAATACAATTTTAGAGAAAAAATACAACCTTAAAAATGATTTTAGGATTTTTAAGCACATATACCTTTTTACCTTTTAAATTTCTTCCTCTTCTTTCCTGACAATTTAAATCAATGTTCAAGTATTTTTATTGTAAAGAATAATAAATATTTTAGCTTCTGTTTTTTCGACGAAGAATATTTGTGAAATATTTCTTCAAACTTACTATGATTAAAATTCAAAAAAATTATTCTGGCAAATCTAGAAAATCTGTAGAATCAAATTTAAATCTTATTACAAAGTATTTTGAATTTCTTTTAAAATTTTTGTTCTGGAAAATCTCGAAGAAATACTGATTTGTCTTTGTTAGAAATATAGCTTGGTCCAATTTGTTCCAATTTAAAACATGTCATCAAAATTCTAAAATGTATCTTAATCAGGAAAAATTACTAATGATGTTTCATAAATTATTATTTAAATTGTTTCAAAAAGATTCAAATTAGCTAGTTTTTCTCTTCTTTTTGTCGGTTGAATTTTGAATTTTAAAGAGTCGAAATTAAAGATAAACTATGTATCAAAATTTTACTTTAATTTTTTTCGTGTTTTCTCCTCTTTTAAACCGTTCAATTAAGTGTTTTTTTCATCATTTATTCTCTACTAAAAACCTTCCGTAAAAAGAAAAAAAAAATGTACGACGGAATGACAGACAGAAATACCAATTTTTTATATATATATATATATATATATATATACATTTATTTATTTAGCTATTCTTGTTTGAATCACACTTACGTGTAACTTACAAATGACAATATATTTATTTATTTATTTAAGTGTGTATCAAACTGGTAGCCCTTCGCATTAATCAGTACCCAAGAAGTAGTTTTTGGTATCAAAAAGGTTGGTGACCCCTGTACTAGGGCATACAATCAGTGTCAGTTGAGTCGGTCCATAGGTTGCCTGTAGGGATTTTTAATGTCAGTATTTAGTGACACAGTATCGACACAGTATCAATACAGTTTTGCAATGTGTCAAAACGCTTCATGACGCCTCATCAACCCATCACTAGTAGATGGCAACCAAGCTCCCTTCCTTTCATTAGAATGGTCTGATTCCAAACAATGAAAGCAGAAGGTGAGCCATGTCTCACCTTTACCCGAATGTTAAACACCAAAACATTTAACTCCTAAATAGGTCATTGAGGCTGTTTAAAGTGTTGTCTTCCCTCACAGTTTGAGTGAAACACTGCAAGGATTACCATCTAATGCCAAAGTAATTGCATTTGACTGAAAAAAAAAAAACCCTTGCAAGTGAAGGGATGACAGTGTCTTTGTAAACCTGAAGTTCCATTGTTCATTTAGGCATCTTTTCTGTGAAACTTCTCTATTCAAGTGGATGCTTAAGGTGCTCTCCTCTCACCGCACCAGCATCAAGCCTCATTTTCATCTAAATAAGAATCGATCTCTCCCGCTGTGCGCTATCTAACCTGCCCCTCACTCGCAACTCTCACGGTCACAACCCTGCTCGTCTTCTCCTGTCACCCAGCGAAAATGCCATCTATTGCACGTCACACCGACAGAACGCACAAGCGATGTAACCCCTTAAAATGACGCAGGATTTACATTAATTAGTAAAAAGGGCTTCCAGGAGATAGGGAAGTGATAGCAAGCCAAGCTCTGACTGACTGGTACAATGTCAAACCTTCGTTCTGCATCAGTAACCCAGCCAAATGCAAGAGAGGGGGGTGAGTCACTGCGGGGGGAGGGGCATATTCTTCAATGGTCAGGGGACACTGATGATGTAAAATAGATGCAACACCCCAAAAAATTGATGCCTAAGGAAGAGCAAAGGCAAGAAATGTGTATGAAGAAAACATTTACTTTTACTACTACAGTACAGCAAAATATACACAGTAGTCTTATTGAATTTTTTGGACACCATGCATGCGCCCATTTTTAAACAAGTTTCCTAATATTGTTTGTGGTTCCTTTTGTCAAAAGTAATTAGGTATTTCATTTAGAGACCATTCCTGCTTTGACTTATTAATATTTTAAGATGACTACTGTCACCTGCTGGTCACGTATCCAAATTACATCGACTGCACACTGCAAAAAGTGACATCTAAGTAAGATGAAATATCTCAAATAAGGGTGAGATTTGCTTATTTTCTGTCTAATAAGATAATTCTTCTCACTAAGCAGATTTTATGTTAGAGTCTTTTACTTGTTTTAAGGGTTTTGGTCCTAAATTATTTCAGTAAGATATTACAGCTTGAGATGTGATGAGCTATATTGAGTAAAACATGCTTGAAACTAGAATATCAACTGTTGCAAAGCTGTGTCATCAACACTTACAAGTATACAACTACTTTTTTTAAAGTAATAATTTCTTATTTCAAGCATGAAAGAGACAATTGTCTCTCATAATTAAAACAATGAAACAATAGAAAATACGCACTCCTATAGTAGTACAGTTGGCACAGTACAGTAAACTGACAGTTAATATTTAAACATTTAACATTTCAAACTGTTTTGAACAGAAATAGTTCATGCACATTCGGATAAATTCCTCAAAATTACAATTACATTTTTTTGGGGGCTGCTTATATGCGCACTAATTGACTGAAAGAACACGCACTTGGCACGATGATGTCATCTTATCGATGGAAAAATGAGGTGACCCCGAGAGTAACGAGCGGTTGCCTTGTTGCCTTTCCATTAAGAACAATAAATTAGTTTTTAGTATAAGTTTGCTGGTTTCAAGAAATGTAATATGTCAAGATAATGGCACGAGCATTTACTTCATTTAAGAATATTTTTCAACATATTGAGCAAAAAGGTCTTTTTCTCTACCAAGAAAAGTGCACTTGTTATTAGTGAGAATATACTTATTTTAAAGGTATTTTTGGGTTCATTGAGGTTAGCTAATTTTACTTGTTTTGGAAAGTCTTGACAAGCCAAATTTTCTTGTTCTATTGGCAGATAATTTTGCTTAGTTCAAATAAAATAGCCCTAATTTTTGTATTTTTTTAGTTTGTTTTTGAACACTGACTTTTTGCACTGCAGTATAAGCGCCTTGCTCTTTTGACTTGTATTGCCCGTATCGTTTACACCAGGCCTGGGCAATTATTTTGACTCGGGGGCCACATTTAGAGAAAAAATTTTGTCTAGGGACCGGTATATCTATGTATATATATTAGAGATGCGCGGATAGGCAATTATTTCATCCGCAACCGCATCAGAAAGTCGTCAACCATCCGCAATCCACCCGATCTAACATTTGATCAGAACCGCATCCGCCTGCACCCGCCCGTTGTTATATATCTAATATAGACGATGCAAGGCATTAGTGAGGTTATAAAGCTTTTGCCTGTTAAAGAAAGGAGACTGATCCAATGCAGCACAGACATTCACGTGCCACGCTGTCACGACCCAGACGCACACCAGTGCGCAATCATATGGGAGCCGCGCTGAGCGCACCTCCAAGCGCGTCTCGCTGCCGGCGACGGCCGGGTATGGGCCCAACGCTCCAGCGCCATCCATTTTCAGGGCTAGTTGATTCGGCAGGTGGGTTGTTACACACTCCTTAGCGGGTTCCGACGTCCATGGCCACCGTCCTAGCTGCTGTCTATATCAACCAGGGTGAGCCCCACCACTTTCGTGAGCGCACTGCGCGCGGAGTGACCCCTGTTACGCGCCCCCGGAAACAGGGGTGGCGGGCAGGTAAGCTGCGCGGGCGGAGCGCGCGGAGTGACCCCTGTTACGAGCCCCCGGCCACGGGGGTGGCGGGCAGGTAAGCTGCTTACCTGCTGCGCGTGACGCCGGCCGCGGCGAAGGCGGACGAGGCGGGGAGTCGGTGCGGTGGGCGCGGTGGTGACCCTGGACGTGCGTCGGGCCCTTCTCGCGGATCGCCTCAGCTACGGCTCCCGGTGGGGCCCTCTCGGGGGAAGGGGCCTCGGTCCCGGACCCCGGCGAGGCGTCGGGGGCCTTCTCCGCTCCGTAAAAGTGTCCATCTCTTTTTCTTTTTTTTCTTCTGTTGTGGCATATGCTGCAGGTGCCTGCTCGTTTTTCGTATGTGGGTAACAACATTTAACTATGTATATATATTTCCGAATTGGTTTAACTGCCACCCGCCTGAATCTATTTAAAATCTAATTTTTTTTATTTCAAACGCCCGACCCGACCCGACCCTCGGATAAAATCTAATTTTTTTAAATTTCATCCGCCCGATCCGCGGATAATCCGCGGACTCCGCGGTTGTGCCCGCAAACCGCGCATCTCTAATATATATATATAAATATAAATATAAATACACACACACACACTAGAGATGCGCGGTTTGCGGACACAACCGCGGAGTCCGCGGATTATCCGCGGGTCGGGCGGTTGAAATAAAAAAAAAATTAGATTTTATCCGCGGGTCGGGTCGGGCGGTTGAAATAAAAAAAAATTAGATTTTAAATAGATTCAGGCGGGTGGCAGTTAAACCAATTCGGAAATATATATACATAGTTAAATGTTGTTACCCACATACGAAAAACGAGCAGGCACCTGCAGCATATACCACAACAGAAGAAGAAAAAAAAAAGAGATGGCAACGCCGGCAGCAAACGTGGTACACGACAAACTAAAAAAGGGAATACTAAAGACCAGGGGAAAAAAAGGCCAGAAAAGTTCAGCGTGGACTCGTTTTTATGAGGTTGTAAATCAGGATGATAGTAATGCTGGCTACGTGATTTGCAAGAGCTGCGACGCTGTTTATGTCTACGACAGTCACAAAACCGAGACATCTAACATGGTGCGTCACATTTGTGCAAAACCCCGAACCTCCACAAACACCCTGAGCATGAGCAGTTTTGTCCGCCGTGATCCCAGAAGAGTGCCACAGGATGTTAAAACAAGATAGAACGCAGCTGCCTGCAGCAGTTTGAGTGGCGCGAGCGCGCTTGGAGGTGCGCTCAGCGCGGCTCCCAGATGATTGCTCACTGGTGTGCGTCTGGGCCGTGACAGCGTGGCACGCATCGAATGTCTCTGCTGCATTGGATCAGTCTCCTTTCTTTAACAGGCAAAAGCTTTATAACCTAACTAATGCCTTGCATCGTCTATATTAGATATATAACAACGGGCGGGTGCGGTTTTGATTAAATGTTAGTTCGGGTGGATGCGGATGGTTGACGACTTTTGTGATGCGGTTGCGGATGAAATAATTGCCTATCCGCGCATCTCTAACACACACACAAACAAACAAACACATATATAAGATGTGACAATCTGCTGTACAATATGTGTGTGTTTGGGTCCTATTTTTAGGAACACTAATACAAAACCTCACAATAATGTCTGATTGATTGCTTAAAACGTTATGACAGACCGCCTTAAGAAACGGAATGGAATTTTACATGTTCTACTGAATGAGACACCCAGAATATACATGAATATAAAGAATGTGGGATTTACAATATTACCTATGAAGGATAAAACACTGAATATTGACAACATATGAACGTCACACCCCCTCTCCATCCACATATTTTACAATCAACAAAAATGCAACAAAAACAGTGAAATATGAAAAAAAACTCACCTACAATCTGATATAATATCACTTTTCTTGTAAAACTTTGTTGTAAAAATCTCCTTCTGCGTCTGTTCCTGACACCTGCATTTCAGGCTCTGGAAACACTCTGTGGAAACGCTCCCCAACCACACTGCATGGTGCCTCGTCTGAGCTGCTGTGACTTACATTACCATAGTAACTAATTAGATGACCATAGTAACTAATTAGATGACCATAGTAACTACCGTATTTTTCGGAGTATAAGTCGCACCTGCCGAAAATGCATAATAAAGAAGGTAGAGAAGGTAGAGAAAAAAACTGCGACGTATAGTCCGAAAAATACGGTAGTTTATAATTCAAAAGCGCAGATTCTAACCATTGAAATACTTTGTATAGTTGAAGACTTACGGTCATTTGAAAACATCACTGCACATCATAATGGCGGCTACAGTTTCCATCTTAAAGATCTAAAAAAATGATTTGGGAATGTCCGGCGGGCCAGATTGAAAAGCTCAAAGGGCGTAAAATTGCCCAGGTCTGGTTTACACTGTCCAATAATAGTACTGAGATGTAAAAAGGACCAAAAAAAATCTTTATATACAAGTGATAAAACATGGCTCAATTTGACAGCTTGCCTCCATTTAGGGTGGTTGTGTATGGAAAAGGTGCCATCACGAGTTCCTTAATGACGTCAGTGGAATAATCCCGGAAACCAGCTTGAGCCGCTGGTAGGGAAAGGAAAGGCATCATCAGAAATTATTCCGTCTATACATTTTTTTTTTTAATATATAAAGACAAAAAGGGTAATTACCCAGTCGGCCACTGGTCTCTTTCACCATCAGCTGTGACTGCTCCTTGATGGACTGCAGCTCTCGGACTATCTGACACTGCGTGTCCATCTACGGAATTATTTACAGAAAAAATTGATATTAAAATAGGACAATCTGCATCATAAAAAGTTGCTCTGGTTATGATGGAAGTGTGTGTGAAAGAAATGAATGTCTATAAAAAAAAAAAAAAGAAGCTCATTGCATACGTACAGTAGCCGCCATTGTGTGCATCATGGGTTGTTGCCTACTGAGGACGCCGTGGTAGTCAGGTTTATTTTGAATGAACTGGTATTGTGAGGACTGAGCCAAACATGTTTGGTCAAATGCGACAGCCTTCTGGGACACTTTCCTGTGGCACATAGAACTATTAGAATAGAATCGGAAGGACGACAGTGGTGCAATACTGCACATATTAAGGGTGTAACGGTACACAAAAATTTCCGTTCGGTACGTACCTCGGTTCATTTTCGGTACGGTAAGAAAAACACAAAATACCGTATTTTTCGGAGGACAAGTCGCTCCGGCCGAAAATGCATAACAAAGAAGGAAAAAAACATAAGTCGCACTGGAGTATAAGTCGCATTTTTGGGGGGAAATTTATTTGATAAAACCCAACACCAAGAATAGACATTTGAAAGGCAATTTAAAATTTAAATATTAAAAAAAAAAAAAGTTACGTAAAGAGTACAAAAAATATGTGGATTTGACCACTTTTTTACAGAAAAAAACTGGCAGCTTAGTTGCCAGACTTTTACTGTAAAATATATGGTGTTATTTTATTATTGTTATTTTTACAACATATTATTGTAAATAGAAATACAGTACCGCTGTTTAATTTTATTTTGGCAACTCAAATGCCAGTTTTTTTACCATAATAAAATGTGGTACCATAAAATCATCAACCATGGATTTAAAAAAAAAAACCTGACAGCTCAGTCGACATAATTTTACTGTGAAAAACAAAACAAAAACATTGGTCGGTTTTTTTCTTCCAACTTACAGTAATATGCTGTAAAAAAACTCCCTAAATTTTACAGTAAAATCTATTCAAATCAACTTTATTTACAAAGCACATTTAAAATTTACCACAGGGGTAGCCAAAGTGCTGTACAATGAACAGGTTAAAAGATAAAACGAGTACCGAGCAAACACAACACAACACAAACAGAACACGATAAAAAATAAATAATTAAAATAGAATAAATAAAAACATAAAAACAGGTTCACAGCAGGTGTATTATGGGGCGCCATTGCAGGATGGATATCACTCAGTGTTAAAAGCCATGGAATAAAAGTATGTTTTTAAGAGAGATTTAAAAACAGGAAGAGAGGAGGCTTGTCTAACACTCAGGGGTAGGTCGTTCCAGAGCTTGGGAGCAGCAACGGCGAAAGCTCTGTCACCTCTAAGCTTCAGCCTTGTGTCAGGGACCGTCAACAGCAGCTGATCGGCTGATCTTAAGGATCGGGTGGGGCAGTAAGGCTGAAGGAGGTCGGAGAGATAGGTTGGCGCGTGGTTGTTTAGACATTTAAAAACAAATAAAAGGAGTTTAAAATTGATTCGGTAACGCACAGGGAGCCAGTGAAGGTCATTTTTATAGTGTACAATTTGATGGATAACTTGCTTCGAAACCATAAATTAAGCAGATATTTAAGTATTTATTTGGATTTTGACCATAAAAGTTACATACCGTATTTTTCGGAGTATAAGTCGCTCCGGAATATAAGTCGCACCGGCCGAAAATGCATAATAAAGAAGGGAAAAAACATATATAAGTCGCACTGGAGGATAAGTCGCTTTTTTTGGGGGAAATTTATTTGATAAAACCCAACACCAAGAATAGACATTTGAAAGGCAATTTAAAATTTAAATATTAAAAAATAAAAAGTTACGTAAAGAGTACAAAAAATATGTGGATTTGACCACTTTTTTACAGAAAAAAACTGGCAGCTTAGTTGCCAGACTTTTACTGTAAAATATACGGTGTTATTTTATTATTGTTATTTTTACAACATATTATTGTAAATAGAAATACAGTACCGCTGTATAATTTTATTTTGGCAACTCAAATGCCAGTTTTTTACCATAATAAAATGTGGTACCATAAAATCATCAACCATGGATTTAAAAAAAACAAACTGACAGCTCGGTCGACATAATTTTACTGTGAAAAACAAAACAAAAACATTGGTCGGTTTTTTTCTTCCAACTTACAGTAATATGCTGTAAAAAAACTCCCTAAATTTTACAGTAAAATCTATTGGTCATTTTTATAGTGTACAATTTGATGGATAACTTGCTTCGAAACCATAAATTAAGCAGATATTTAAGTATTTATTTGGATTTTGACCATAAAAGTTACATACCGTATTTTTCGGAGTATAAGTCGCTCCGGAGTATAAGTCGCACCGGCCGAAAATGCATAATAAAGAAGGGAAAAAAACATAAGTCGCACTGGAGTATAAGTCGCTTTTTTTTCGGGAAATTTATTTGATAAAACCCAACACCAAGAATAGACATTTGAAAGGCAATTTAAAATTTAAATATTAAAAAATAAAAAGTTACGTAAAGAGTACAAAAAATATGTGGATTTGACCACTTTTTTACAGAAAAAAACTGGCAGCTTAGTTGCCAGACTTTTACTGTAAAATATATGGTGTTATTTTATTATTGTTATTTTTACAACATATTATTGTAAATAGAAATACAGTACCGCTGTATAATTTTATTTTGGCAACTCAAATGCCAGTTTTTTACCATAATAAAATGTGGTACCATAAAATCATCAACCATGGATTTAAAAAAAACAAACTGACAGCTCGGTCGACATAATTTTACTGTGAAAAACAAAACAAAAACATTGGTCGGTTTTTTTCTTCCAACTTACAGTAATATGCTGTAAAAAAACTCCCTAAATTTTACAGTAAAATCTATTGGTCATTTTTATAGTGTACAATTTGATGGATAACTTGCTTCGAAACCATAAATTAAGCAGATATTTAAGTATTTATTTGGATTTTGACCATAAAAGTTACATACCGTATTTTTCGGAGTATAAGTCGCTCCGGAGTATAAGTCGCACCGGCCGAAAATGCATAATAAAGAAGGGAAAAAAACATAAGTCGCACTGGAGTATAAGTCGCTTTTTTTTTGGGAAATTTATTTGATAAAACCCAACACCACGAATAGACATTTGAAAGGCAATTTAAAATTTAAATATTAAAAAAAAAAAAGTTACGTAAAGAGTACAAAAAATATGTGGATTTGACCACTTTTTTACAGAAAAAAACTGGCAGCTTAGTTGCCAGACTTTTACTGTAAAATATATGGTGTTATTTTATTATTGTTATTTTTGCAACATATTATTGTAAATAGAAATACAGTACCGCTGTTTAATTTTATTTTGGCAACTCAAATGCCAGTTTTTTACCATAATAAAATGTGGTACCATAAAATCATCAACCATGGATTTAAAAAAATAAAACTGACAGCTCAGTCGACATAATTTTACTGTGAAAACCAAAACAAAAACATTGGTCGTTTTTTTTCTTCCAACTTACAGTAATATGCTGTAAAAAAACTCCCTAAATTTTACAGTAAAATCTATTGGTCATTTTTATAGTGTACAATTTGATGGATAACTTGCTTCGAAACCATAAATTAAGCAGATATTTAAGTATTTATTTGGATTTTGACCATAAAAGTTACATACCGTATTTTTCGGAGTATAAGTCGCTCCGGAATATAAGTCGCACCGGACGAAAATGCATAATAAAGAAGGGAAAAAACATATATAAGTCGCACTGGAGTATAAGTCGCATTTTTGGGGAAATGTATTTGATAAAAGCCAACACCAAGAATAGACATTTGAAAGGCAATTTAAAATAAATAAAGAATACTGAACAACAAACTGAATATGTGTACGTTATATGAGGCATAAATAACCAACTGGTATGTTAACGTAACATATTATGGTAAGAGTCATTCAAATAACTATAACATATAGAACATGCTATACGTTTACCAAACAATCTGTCACTCCTAATCGCTAAATCCCATGAAATCTTATACGTCTAGTCTCTTACGTGAATGAGATAAATAATATTATTGGATATTTTACGGTAATGTGTTAATAATTTCGCACATAAGTCGCTCCTGAGTATAAGTCGCAAAACTATGAAAAAAACTGCGACTTATAGTCCGAAAAATACGGTATACATTTTCTGGTTATTTATTTGCCAAAATTTGTAAACAATGTCTTTATCCTTTTAACATAACAACATACATATACACACAGGGTCCATTGCCAGGGTTAATGTGGTCAACATATATAAAATAAAAACTAAATAAGATAAGGCTCCGAATTGGTTTCTTAACAAAACCTTTCTACATATAAAGTGCAACATTAAACTGCTTTAAATTGTTGCTCGGATTAAATAAAATGACAAAACTTTTCTTCTACATACAAAAAGTGCAACATTAAACAGTTTCAAGTCAACTCAGCCTCAGATTAACTTTTCTTATTCCCCCCCAGCCTATAACCCTGGTGACTTTCACTCGATGTTCATGTTTTTTGCCAGAAAAATCAGTTTATCCACATTGTCTGCAGAAAGAGCAGACCTGCTTGCAGTTACAATGTCTCCAGCTGTGGAAAATAACCTTTCACTGGGCACGGAGGTAGCAGGTATGGCGAGGTAGTGCCTGGCTAACTTGGCAGTAAGAGGATATATGGGCTCATTGTTCTTTCATAGAAGTGGATCAAAATCTAGTTTTTAATGCAATATGGTCTTAAATCTGCTGCTATAAAAACACCAACGGCATTTATTATTGCTTTAGCCCTGCCTGACTCGCCGAGGAGAGGCTGCTTGAATGCGGTGGGAGCTGTGTTTGTTCGTCTTTATCTTCGTTGAAGCGATGTTATCCATTGTTGTGTCGCACCGCGAAACCGAAATGTTCCCAAACGGGAGATCTTAACGAGGCAGGAGAGTTTTTCTGCTCTGGCTTTTGCATGTTGTAGTAGCCCGGTCATTGCTAGCATGCCGTGTGTTGTGCCTCGGTGTGCATTGTTTACACAACGTGCGGTGCGCTACTTAATATGTCCGTGTGGAAACTCGTCCGAACCGAACCGAACCCCCCGTACCGAAACGGTTCAATACAAATACACGTACCGTTACACCCTTAGCACATATACATACATTTTCAGTTCTTCTGCCCGTCTCTGGTGTTTTTGTAAGAGTGCTCCCCAGGACTCATGTTCAGCTTTAAGCCTAAATCACAACACAGTTAGTGTAAAATAAGAAACCTCTGTAGCAGCATATATTATACTCACCTGTTAATAGTATTTTGGATTTTATCCAAGGCTGTCCGTGTTGTTAAATCACCACATCTGAAAGCACATATTTCAACTAGAAGGTGAGACAACAAAACCATTTGCATACCTGCCAACTTTTGAAATCAGAAAAACCTAGTAGTCAGGGTCCAGGGGTTGCAGACCCCGGTAGGTCCAGGACAAAGTCTTGGTGGGGGGTTCAGGCTTCGCCCCCCCGACGCAAAATGATTATTAGCATTCAGACAGGTTAAAATGTTGCTAAAACCATCACTTTTCTATCAGTCACAGTGACTTTTCAAAACAAAAATATTACAGCAAAAATCATATGGGTTGATTGACATGTTTATTCTGTAAGCTAACTTCAATAGTTTGAAATTATTTTGACAGTTAATGCCAGTTATCCTGTCAACTTTTCACAGGACTTCAATTTGTTAATTGAAAGTATAAACACTTTTTACAGTAAACAAATGGTAAAACAGTACTAAACAATTCCATTAAAAAAAAATTGGTGTCATTATTAACTTTCTGTCCAAGCTTGTATAATCTACTGCCTTGTTCAATTGTAAAAAATATTCTGTGCCTAAAATTCACATTTCTATCACAATTATCATACTGTAAACATGGTAAGCTAACTTCATTAAAATTAATAGTCCTGTCAACAGCATGGAATTACAATTCAAATGTAGTTTTTTGTAAGCCTTTCAAAAGATTTCAAAATATGAAAAATTAATGAAAATTAATTTAAGCCATCAGACACTTGAAAAGTGGCACATCACATCTCTAATGTAATCATTTTAACTTTTCAACAGAAATAGCACTGCAAAAATATTAAGGACATACCGGTACTTCTGTATTTGGTAGTTATGCTGTCAACATTTAACAAGATTTCTTCAACTTGGACTTGAAAGCATAAATAGTATAAACACTTTTAACAGTATAACAGTACTAAACAATTCCAATAGATAACATTGGTGTCATTACCTTTTTGTGGCTAAAATCCAAATGTATCCAAAGAATCTGTTTGGGCGACGAAAAACGTTGAAAGTTTTCCACTTGTATCGCTAGCAACGGCATTAGACTTGTGTTTTTTTGTCCCAACGTGGTCTTTTACATCGCTAATTCCTCCGTGTCCGATCGAAAAATCTTGTCTGCACAAGGTGCAATTCGCGTAGTTTTCACCCTTTTTGGAACGGATGATTATTCCCGGATAGGCTTTTGAATATTCTTCACGGAATGACTGCAGTTTTCTTTTCGGTTTAAGACTCGTTTGCGATTTTTCTCCATGATCGTTCGCTCGTTTGGAAACAATGGCAACAGGTGCCTCGTGCTTGGCAGCGGTGCTATAAATAGCCTCGCGCATGGCATTCGGAATGGCTCGATAGGAAGTTACGGGAAGCAGTGTCGATTGTCATTCTTGTTACGCGATTTCGTGAATAAAACTTTAAAAAAAAAAAAAATTTTAATTAATGAAAAACCGTATTTTTTATCACTGCAACCGTAACCCGGAATA
The DNA here is from genome assembly GCF_033978685.3 of Nerophis lumbriciformis. NCBI lineage: Eukaryota > Metazoa > Chordata > Actinopteri > Syngnathiformes > Syngnathidae > Nerophis > Nerophis lumbriciformis. Next base: position 35,740,212 of record NC_084571.2, on the reverse strand, counting down.
GGTTGATGAAAACCGTACTAATTACGGGAAAACCGGAGTAGTTGGCAGGTATGCATTTGTAAAAAGACAAAATGGGAACAAACCCTCATCATGCATTACCTCGCTTCACTGTCAGGATGTGTTTGTTGTTCACTGCTTATGCTTTTGCTCAGAGAGTGCCACTCGGTCTGCAAGTTCTCAACTATCGAAAGAAGGAAATGGACAGTTTCAAGTAAGGATTTTAAAAAAAAGAAGACTGAATCCCATGCTATGCTATGTCATTCCATGCAGCCAAAGCAGGTTTTAATGGAAGAGGGGAAAGCACACACCTTGTTTTTGGAAAGCCTCTGTTGGAGATGAATTTGGCACGGATATGAGGGAATTCTCAAGTCTTTCAATGGCAAGCTGTGGACAAAAAGATTGATTTGAAACAGAGTGGCACCTTGGTTTTCCGACACTCCACGTTTCATATGATTTGTTTTTGGTTGCCAAAATTCCACCCCCCATTTGTTTTGTACAGCCAAATATTGCGAATCATGTCATTTTCTCCCAGTCATCATCATCGGTTCCTTTGCCAACTAGAGTGTTGAATAAAAAGTACAAGTTACGCATTAAGTTCCACTTAGGTATCAATTATATTAATAAATTAGTTCAATGACTTATGTTTAACTTGCATGTAACAAATTCTGTAAAAATAAAATGGCATTCAACATTTTCCCCCCATGTTTTCGTACCATTTCGGGCAGTTTCAAAAGTACTGATTTGGTACTGGTATTGGAAAATATGTCAACGATACCCAACCCTATCTGGAATGGATTACCGTATTTTTCGGATAATAAATCGCAGTTTTTTTTTCATAGTTTGGCCGGGGGTGCGATTTATATTCTGGAGCGATTTATGTGTGAAATTAACACATTACCGTAAAATATCAAATAATATTATTTATCTCATTCACGTAAGAGACTAGACGTACCGATAGAAGAGGAAGCGGCGCATTGTCTACCTTTGGAGTTGGCAGAGTTGTTTAGAATCACACCGAGGAAGAAGATTTCATGGGATTTAGCGATTAGGAGTGACAGATTGTTTGGTAAACGTATAGCATGTTCTATATGTTATAGTTATTTGAATGACTCTTACCATAATATGTTACGTTAACATACCAGTTGGTTATTTATGCCTCATATAACGTACACTTATTCAGCCTGTTCTTCACTATTCTTTATTTATTTTAAATTGCCTTTCAAATGTCTATTCTTGGTGTTGGATTTTATCAAATAAATTTCCGAAAAATATAGACTTATACTCTAGTGAGACTTGTATGTTTTTTTCCTTTTTTATTATGCATTTTCGTCCGGTGCGACTTCTACTACGGAGCGATTTATAATCCGAAAAATACGGTAATTGGATTTACATAATTTCTTATTTAATAATTACCGGTAATGCTGTCAAATGATTACTTTTTAAAATTACATTTATCACACTTTTGAATTTGGATTAAACATGACCATTCAGAAGATATTTATCATTTGAATAATTTAAATTACGTTTAAAAAGATCACAATATTTGGACAAAAAAAATATAATTTTATTTTCAGAATGTCATATAGGATTTAGGGTTGTCCCGATACCAATAATTTGGTACCGGTACTAAAATGTATATCGATACTTTTTCAAATAAAGGACACTACGAAAAAGTGTCAATTTTGGCTTCATTTTTACAGAAAATCTTACAATTTCTTGTACTTCAAACTTATCAATAAACAAAAGTTTAGAAGGTTCAAATATAAATTAAAGGGCATTAAACACAGTGTTTTTCTTGTTGCACTCAAAGAACAATTGAAAATGTTCCATATTACATATACCATATTTTTCGGACTATAAGTCGACTTTTACTCAGGAGCGACTTATGTGTAAAATTATTAACACATTAGCGTAAAATATCAAATAATATTATTTATCTCATTCACGTAAGAGACTAGACGTATAAGATTTCATGGGATTTAGCGATTAGGAGTGACAGATTGTTTGGTAAACGTATAGCATGTTCTATATGTTATAGTTATTTTAATGACTCTTATCATAATATGTTACGTTAACATACCAGTTGGTTATTTATGCCTCATATAACGTACACTTATTCAGCCTGTTGTTCACTATTCTTTATTTATTTTAAATTGTCTTTCAAATGTCCCGGAAGAGTTAGTGCTGCAAGGGGTTCTGGGTATTTGTTCTGTTGTGTTAGGGTGCGGATGTTCTCCCAAAATGTGTTTGTCATTCTTGTTTGGTGTGGGTTCACAGTGTGGCGCATGTTTGTAACAGTGTTAAAGTTGTTTATATGGCCACCCTCAGTGTGACCTGTATGGCTGTTGACCAAGTATGCTTTGCATTCACTTGTGTGTGTGAAAAGCCGCATATATTATGTGATTGGGCCGGCACGCAAAGGCAGTGCCTTTAAGGTTTATTGGCGCTCTGTACTTCTCCCTACGTCCGTGTACCACTCTGTACAGCGGCGTTTTAAAAAGTCATAAATTTAACTTTTTTAAACCGATACCGATAATACATTTTAAAGCATTTATCAGCCGATATTATCGGACATCCCTAGTTAAAATCCCCATCGCAGAATTGGAAAACAGTTGTACCTCGGTTTGTATTTGCAGTACCATATTTTTCGGACTGTAAGTCGCAGTTTTTTTCATAGTTTGGCCGGGGGTGCGACTTATACTCAGGAGCGACTTATGTGTGAAATTATTAACACATTACCGTAAAACTATCTTTCAAATGTCTATTCTTGGTGTTGGGTTTTATCAAATAAATTTCCCCAAAAGGTGCGACTTTTATGTTTTTTTCCTTCTTTATTATGCATTTACGGCCGGTGCGACCTATACTCCGGAGCGATTTATACTCCGAAAAATACGGTAGTCTGACATAATCAAGGATTAGATTTGAATATAATAAAAAAGCTTTGTTAACTTAATATTAAATTATTTAAGATTTATGGATGCCAATTCAGGTAACCATCCACGGTTAAGGATGATGAGCATGTACGGTCAAAATAAAGTGCGTGATAAACCTGGGTGTAGGAGCCTAAATGCTGTTTAAGTTAATTTACATTTTTATGGAAGGTGCTTTATGTTTATTCAGCCAAAATGGGACTATTTATTTTATTTGCATAATACGAAAATGTATATATTTGCATGCTTAGAATAATTATAAGGTACACTTTATTTGTAATTATTACATTTGTCTAAATTTGATGACGTAACTGTTTGATTGCATATATGGCGGAAGGATCTGTGTGGTTGGTTGGTTTTTGGACAGAGTGCATTATGGGTAATGGCAGTCAGGTGCGGGGAATTGAGCCACACAGTTTTTTTGTCCTCACTCTTACTTTTTCTTAGTCTTGCTTTTTCTAACACCTACTGTAACAAACTCATTTTATTTTGCCATTCATTTGTTCCCACATCGTTATTGTTTTACGTTTTTGAATAATTAAGTGACAAGTAAACGATGCAAAACGAAGAGGAGCGTCTGGAGTTTGTTTGTTGTTGCCGCAGCAAGGTGAGCAGGAGAAAGTAGAGGAGCGTCAAGCTAAAGGCTTAATTAGGAATCTACACTGGGTATGTACATGATTATTGCAATATGTTTTGCGAGGTAACTTGCAGTGATGTGAGCACCCATTGGAAAAATAATAAGGAGCATTTCTATCAGCACAAAGTGCTGCCACGCAAACCTCGACAACATTTTTTGAAAATCCTGCAATTGGCTGCATTTCTACTCTATATTTTACCTTTACATTTATTATCATCTACCAACCACTTTTGGCTGTCTTTTTGTCACTTACATGTCCCATGTAATGTACCACATCATTTTTAGTAGGTCATTTACTAACATAACTATCACTGAAAATTAAATGAACAATTCTATGACGTGCATGCAAAGAACTCAAAAGAACGTTCCCCATTTGGCAACTTTATCCTGTAGCCACGCCCCCTTGGGTAATATACTTGCTGTGTTGTGACCTCGGTTTACAATCAGTCACGTCAAAAATATACCTTCTCACTGGAAACTAATAAATATTCTAAAACTATTTCGGAACCAACAGCGTTCGGATTGTAATCACCCAAATATGATCATCAGCAAAATGGACAACAGACAAAATTGTGGCTCGGAGAACGAACAGAGGCGACAAAAAGTAAGCTAGCCTGATGGTTAGCCAACTAGCAAGCTTGTTTTGGTGCTCATGATCGTCTCCCCGTCCTGCAACTCAGTGCGGCAATTAGGCAGGAGGAACAGACGAATTTTTATTGATATTTCATTAAAAAACACGGAGGTGATATTTTGACGCGAAAGTTAATGTTTAAAAACGCAGATTTTTGCAGAAATTTCAAATGCCTAACTTATTATTTTTGACAGCCCTAATAATAATTCTGTTTATATCTGGCCTTTTGAAATGGATTACTGCAAATACAAACCGAGGTACAACTGTTTTCCAATTCTGCGATGGGGGTTTTAACTAGGGATGCCAATAAATGCTTTAAAATGTAATGTCGGAAATTATCGGTATCGGTTTAAAAATTATCGGTATCGTTTTCAAAAGGTAAAATGCATGACTTTTTAAAACGCCGCTGTGTACACGGACGTAGGGAGAAGTACAGAGCGCCAATAAACCTTAAAGGCACTGCCTTTGCGTGCCGGCCCAATCACATAATATATGCGGCTTTTCACACACACAAGTGAATGCAATGCATATTTGGTCAATAGCCATACAGGTCACACTGAGGGTGGCCATATAAACAACTTTAACACTGTTACAAATATGCGCCACACTGTGAACCCACACCAAACAAGAATGACAAACACATTTCGGGAGAACATCCGCACCGTAACACAACAGAACAAATACCCAGAATCCCTTGCGGCACTAACTCTTCCGGGACGCTACAATATACACCCCCGTTTACCTCAACCTCCTCATGCTCTCTCAGGGAGAGCATGTCCCAAATTCCAAGCTGCTGTTTTGAGGCATGTTAAAAAAAATAATGCACTTTGTGACTTCAATAATAAATATGGCAGTGCCATGTTGGCAATTTTTTTCCATAACTTAAATGTTGATTTATTTTGGAAAACCTTGTTACATTGTTTAATGCATCCAGCGGGGCATCACAACAAAATTAGGCATAATAATGCGTTAATTCCACGACTGTATATATCGGTATCGGTTGATACCGGAATCGGTAATTAAGAGTTGGACAATATCGGAATATCGGCAAAAAAGCCATTATCGGACATCTCTAAATAATTCTGTTTATATCTGGCCTTTTGAAATGGATTACTGCAAATACAAACCGAGGTACAACTGTTTTGCGATGGGGGTTTTAACTAGGGATGTCCGATAATATCGGCATCGGCCAATAAATGCTTTAAAATGTAATATCGGAAATTATCGGCATCGGTTTAAAAAGGTAAAATGCATGTCTTTCTAAAACGCCGCTGTGTACACGGACGTAGGGAGAAGTACAGAGCGCCAATAAACCTTAAAGGCACTGCCTTTGCGTGCCGGCCCATTCACATAATATATGCGGCTTTTCACACACACAAGTGAATGCAAGGCATACTTGGTCAACAGCCATACAGGTCACACTGAGGGTGGCCATATAAACAACTTTAACACTGTTACAAATATGCGCCACACTGTGAACCCACACCAAACAAGAATGACAAACACATTTCGGGAGAACATCCGCACCGTATCACAACAGAACAAATACCCAGAATCCCTTGCGGCACTAACTCTTCCGGGACGCTACAATATACACCCCCGCTACCCCTACCCCGTTTACCTCAACCTCCTCATGCTCTCTCAGGGAGAGCATGTCCCAAATTCCAAGCTGCTGTTTTGAGGCATGTTAAAAAAAATAATGCACTTTGTGACTTCAATAATAAATATGGCAGTGCCATGTTGGCATTTTTTTCTCCATAACTTAAATGTTGATTTATTTTGGAAAACCTTGTTACATTGTTTAATGCATCCAGCGGGGCATCACAACAAAATTAGGCATAACAATGCGTTAATTCCACGACTGTATATATCGGTATCGGTTGATACCGGAATCGGTAATTAAGAGTTGGACAATATCGGAATATCGGCAAAAAAGCCATTATCGGACATCTCTAAATAATTCTGTTTATATCTGGCCTTTTGAAATGGATTACTGCAAATACAAACCGAGGTACAACTGTTTTGCGATGGGGGTTTTAACTAGGGATGTCCGATAATATCGGCATCGGCCAATAAATGCTTTAAAATGTAATATCGGAAATTATCGGTATCGGTTTGAAAAGGTAAAATGCATGACTTTTTAAAACGCCGCTGTGTACACGGACGTAGGGAGAAGTACAGAGCGCCAATAAACCTTAAAGGCACTGCCTTGGCGTGCCGGCCCAATCACATAATATATGCGGCTTTTCACACACACAAGTGAATGCAATGCATACTTGGTCAACAGCCATACAGGTCACACTGAGGGTGGCCATATAAACAACTTAAACACTGTTACAAATATGCGCCACACTGTGAACCCACACCAAACAAGAATGACAAACACATTTCGGGAGTACACAACAGAACAAATACCCAGAATCCCTTGCGGCGCTAACTCTTCCGGGACGCTACAATATACACCCCCGCTACCCCCTACCCCGTTTACCTCAACCTCCCCATGCTCTCTCAGGGAGAGCATGTCCCAAATTCCAAGCTGCTGTTTTGAGGCATGTTAAAAAAAAAAAATGCACTTTGTGACTTCAATAATAAATATGGCAGTGCCATGTTGGCATTTTTTTCTCCATAACTTAAATGTTGATTTATTTTGGAAAACCTTGTTACATTGTTTAATGCATCCAGCGGGGCATCACAACAAAATTAGGCATAATAATGTGTTAATTCCACGACTGTATATATCGGTATCGGTTGATACCGGAATCGGTAATTAAGAGTTGGACAATATCGGCAAAAAAGCCATTATCGGACATCTCTAAATAATTCTGTTTATATCTGGCCTTTTGAAATGGATTACTGCAAATACAAACCGAGGTACAACTGTTTTGCGATGGGGGTTTTAACTAGGGATGTCCGATAATATCGGCATCGGCCAATAAATGCTTTAAAATGTAATATCGGAAATTATCGGTATCGGTTTAAAAAGGTAAAATGCATGACTTTTTAAAACGCCACTGTGTACACGGACGTAGGGAGAAGTACAGAGCGCCAATAAACCTTAAAGGCACTGCCTTGGCGTGCCGGCCCAATCACATAATATATGCGGCTTTTCACACACACACAAGTGAATGCAACCCATACTTGGTCAACAGCCATACAGGTCACACTGAGGGTGGCCGTATAAACAACTTTAACACTGTTACAAACATGCGCCACACTGTGAACCCACACCAAACAAGAATGACAAACACATTTCGGGAGAACATCCGCACCGTAACACAACAGAACAAATACCCAGAATCCCTTGCGGCACTAACTCTTCCGGGACGCTACAATATACACCCCCGCTGCCCCCTACCCCGTTTACCTCAACCTCCTCATGCTCTCTCAGGGAGAGCATGTCCCAAATTCCAAGCTGCTGTTTTGAGGCATGTTAAAAAAAAAAAAATGCACTTTGTGACTTCAATAATAAATATGGCAGTGCCATGTTGGCATTTTTTTCTCCATAACTTAAATGTTGATTTATTTTGGAAAACCTTGTTACATTGTTTAATGCATCCAGCGGGGCATCACAACAAAATTAGGCATAACAATGCGTTAATTCCACGACTGTATATATCGGTATCGGTTGATACCGGAATCGGTAATTAAGAGTTGGACAATATCGGAATATCGGCAAAAAAGCCATTATCGGACATCTCTAAATAATTCTGTTTATATCTGGCCTTTTGAAATGGATTACTGCAAATACAAACCGAGGTACAACTGTTTTGCGATGGGGGTTTTAACTAGGGATGTCCGATAATATCGGCATCGGCCAATAAATGCTTTAAAATGTAATATCGGAAATTATCGGTATCGGTTTAAAAAGGTAAAATGCATGACTTTTTAAAACGCTGCTGTGTACACGGACGTAGGGAGAAGTACAGAGCGCCAATAAACCTTAAAGGCACTGCCTTTGCGTGCCGGCCCATTCACATAATATATGCGGTTTTTCACACACACAAGTGAATGCAATTCATACTTGGTCAACAGCCATACAGGTCACACTGAGGGTGGCCGTATAAACAACTTTAACACTGTTACAAACATGCGCCACACTGTGAACCAACACCAAACAAGAATGACAAACACATTTCGGGAGAACATCCGCACCGTAACACAACAGAACAAATACCCAGAATCCCTTGCGGCACTAACTCTTCCGGGACGCTACAATATACACCCCCGTTTACCTCAACCTCCTCATGCTCTCTCAGGGAGAGCATGTCCCAAATTCCAAGCTGCTGTTTTGAGGCATGTTAAAAAAAATAATGCACTTTGTGACTTCAATAATAAATATGGCAGTGCCATGTTGGCATTTTTTTCTCCATAACTTAAATGTTGATTTATTTTGGAAAACCTTGTTACATTGTTTAATGCATCCAGCGGGGCATCACAACAAAATTAGGCATAATAATGTGCTCATTCCACGACTGTATATATCGGTATCGGTTGATACCGGAATCGGTAATTAAGAGTTGGACAATATCGGAACATCGGCAAGAAAGCCATTATCGGACATCTCTAAATAATTCTGTTTATATCTGGCCTTTTGAAATGGATTACTGCAAATACAAACCGAGGTACAACTGTTTTGCGATGGGGGTTTTAACTAGGGATGTCCGATAATATCGGCATCGGCCAATAAATGCTTTAAAATGTAATATCGGAAATTATCGGTATCGGTTTAAAAAGGTAAAATGCATGACTTTTTAAAACGCCGCTGTGTACACGGACGTAGGGAGAAGTACAGAGCGCCAATAAACCTTAAAGGCACTGCCTTTGCGTGCCGGCCCATTCGCATAATACATGCGGCTTTTCACACACACAAGTGAATGCAACGCATACTTGGTCAACAGCCATACAGGTCACACTGAGGGTGGCCATATAAACAACTTTAACACTGTTACAAATATGCGCCACACTGTGAACCCACACCAAACAAGAATGACAAACACATTTCGGGAGAACATCCGCACAGTAACACAACAGAACAAATACCCAGAATCCCTTGCGGCACTAACTCTTCCGGGACGCTACAATATACACCCCCGTTTACCTCAACCTCCTCATGCTCTCTCAGGGAGAGCATGTCCCAAATTCCAAGCTGCTGTTTTGAGGCATGTTAAAAAAAAATAATGCACTTTGTGACTTCAATAATAAATATGGCAGTGCCATGTTGGCATTTTTTTTCCATAACTTAAATGTTGATTTATTTTGGAAAACCTTGTTACATTGTTTAATGCATCCAGCGGGGAATCACAACAAAATTAGGCATAATAGTGCGTTAATTCCACGACTGTATATATCGGTATCGGTTGATACCGGAATCGGTAATTAAGAGTTGGACAATATCGGAATATCGGCAAAAAAGCCATTATCGGACATCTCTAAATAATTCTGTTTATATCTGGCCTTTTGAAATGGATTACTGCAAATACAAACCGAGGTACAACTGTTTTGCGATGGGGGTTTTAACTAGGGATGTCCGATAATATCGGCATCGGCCAATAAATGCTTTAAAATGTAAAATCGGAAATTATCGGTATCGGTTTAAAAAGGTAAAATGCATGACTTTTTAAAACGCCGCTGTGTACACGGACGTAGGGAGAAGTACAGAGCGCCAATAAACCTTAAAGGCACTGCCTTTGCGTGCCGGCCCAATCACATAATATATGCGGCTTTTCACACACACAAGTGAATGCAATGCATACTTGGTCAACAGCCATACAGGTAACACTGAGGGTGGCCATATAAACAACTTTAACACTGTTACAAATATGCGCCACACTGTGAACCCACACCAAACAAGAATGACAAACACATTTCGGGAGAACATCCGCACCGTAACACAACAGAACAAATACCCAGAATCCCTTGCGGCACTAACTCTTCCGGGACGCTACAATATACACCCCCGCTACCCTCTACCCCGTTTACCTCAACCTCCTCATGCTCTCTCAGGGAGAGCATGTCCCAAATTCCAAGCTGCTGTTTTGAGGCATGTTAAAAAAAATAATGCACTTTGTGACTTCAATAATAAATATGGCAGTGCCATGTTGGCATTTTTTTTCCATAACTTAAATGTTGATTTATTTTGGAAAACCTTGTTACATTGTTTAATGCATCCAGCGGGGCATCACAACAAAATTAGGCATAATAATGCGTTAATTCCACGACTGTATATATCGGTATCGGTTGATACCGGAATCGGTAATTACGAGTTGGACAATATCGGAATATCGGCAAAAAAGCCATTATCGGACATCTCTAAATAATTCTGTTTATATCTGGCCTTTTGAATGGATTACTGCAAATACAAACCGAGGTACAACTGTTTTGCGATGGGGGTTTTAACTAGGGATGTCCGATAATATCGGCATCGGCCAATAAATGCTTTAAAATGTAATATCGGAAATTATCGGTATCGGTTTAAAAAGGTAAAATGCATGACTTTTTAAAACGCCGCTGTGTACACGGACGTAGGGAGAAGTACAGAGCGCCACTAAACCTTAAAGGCACTGCCTTTGCGTGCCTGCCCATTCACATAATATATGCGGTTTTTCACACACACAAGTGAATCCCAAGCATACTTGGTCAACAGCCATACAGGTCACACTGAGGGTGGCCGTATAAACAACTTTAACACTGTTACAAATATGCGCCACACTGTGAACCCACACCAAACAAGAATGACAAACACATTTCGGGAGAACATCCGCACCGTAACACAACAGAACAAATACCCAGAATCCCTTGCGGCACTAACTCTTCCGGGACGCTACAATATACACCCCCGTTTACCTCAACCTCCTCATGCTCTCTCAGGGAGAGCATGTCCCAAATTCCAAGCTGCTGTTTTGAGGCATGTTAAAAAAAAATAATGCACTTTGTGACTTCAATGATAAATATGGCAGTGCCATGCTGGCATTTTTTTCCCATAACTTAAATGTTGATTTATTTTGGAAAACCTTGTTACATTGTTTAATGCATCCAGCGGGGCATCACAACAAAATTAGGCATAATAATGTGTTAATTCCACGACTGTATATATCGGTATCGGTAATTAAGAGTTGGACAATATCGGAATATCGGCAAAAAAGCCATTATCGGACATCTCTAAATAACTCTGTTTATATCTGGCCTTTTGAAATGGATTACTGCAAATACAAACCGAGGTACAACTGTTTTCCAATTCTGCGATGGGGGTTTTAACCTTCAGAAGCAATTTTTGAATTTATCGATTCCTTGGTTGAAATGTGACGGGATCCAATTTATTTGGACTGTGATGCCTTTTGAACTTACCTTCATGGCAGCCTCCATCAACAAACTCAACCTCTCTTGCGGTGATAAAGATGTGCTGATGCTCTTGCACAGAGCTACAAAGAAAGAACATTTATCTGAATGAATATTTCATGGCCGTTGCTACCTCTTCGTAAACTCACTCTGATATGGATTGGGAAGGGAAGGAAGAGAGCGTCTCGTAATGGTGGCTCGCCGCCAGGATTTCCTCCGTGCAGTAGGGCTGGCGGACGGACACGTCGTCGGCTCCTCCCCGCTTTCGGACGCCTTTTCCAGCAGGTCCGTGTCAGTACGATCCCCCGAGGCGTCCGGCGTCAATGTGTCGGGAGACGGCATTTCAACACGCGGTGATTTTTGTGGAGGAACGGTGCTCGGAGAGGTGGACGAGCACCGTTTTCGTTCGGACGAGTGATTGGCCTGAGTTCACAAAGAGACACGGTACCACACAAATGAGTCGGTACCACAGCAGGGCTGCACGGTGGGCTGGTGGTTAACACGTCAGCATCACACTCCCGGAGATCCGTGCTTGAAAATCAGTTGGAACATCTCTAAGTTAAGCATGTTCTCTCCATGCTCGCACGGGCTTCCTCCCGCAGTGCAAAAACTAAGGCTAATTGGTTATTCTAAATTGTGAATAGTTGGAACCAGTCTAGGGCGTACCCCAACTCTAACCCCAAAAGGTCAGCTGGAATAGGCTCCAGCTAGGGAGAACAAACAGTATAGAAATTGGAGGATTGGCCTATCCCCATTCACTATAGAAGAGATCTAATTTGGTATTTTTATAAACGACTAACATTATCAAAAAATGTTCTACATAAATGTTGATTTATGAAAGTAAGGCCTACATTTTCTAATTGGCTTAATGGTTTACAATTACCAATCAAATCTTGGAGAATGATTAGGAGTACAAAAGCCCTCAAATTGATATCTTTGTTAAAAACATTTAAAGTGATTTCGGTAGCCTTTTTGTCTTTTTATTTATTTGTTTGTTATTATTATTATTCATTCATATTTAATACTCTCTGGATTTGCTTTTGTTTTCTTTCCTTGTTGTTGAAAGTGCCAAATTCCAAAAATTCCCAGAATTCCAGGTCTTCCGAGACATGTTTCCCATACAAAATGAATTGCCCATTTTTCAAACTTCCACCATTTCCACATTTTTCAACCTATTCAAACTATTCCACCTTCAACACATTCTGGAAACTCAAACTATCATTTCCCCAAGTAAAAAAAAAATTCCAGGATTTTCCAGAATTCCTGGTTTTCCAAAGCCCTATTTCCACCCTTTTTTCTGGCGACGACTCCTTCCACATTTTTCAACCCACTTCAACCGTTCCACCGTCCAAACATTCCTCTTAATCAGGACAAAAAAAAAACGGGTTTTTTGTAACTGTAAAAATTCTCGGCTTTCCCGAAATTCCAGCAACTCCGTAATACCATTTCTCAATTCAACATGTTACTACTTCAACATTTCTCGACCGATTTGAAAAATTCCAACACCAACCATTTCAACTCATCCATCCATCCATCCATCTTCTTCCGCTTATCCGAGGTCGGGTCGCGGTGGCAGCAGCCTAAGCAGGGAAGCCCAGACTTCCCTCTCCCCAGCCACTTCGTCCAGCTCCTCCCGGGGGATCCCGAGGCGTTCCCAGGCCAGCCGGGAGAGATAGTCTTCCCAGCGTGTCCTGGGTCTTCCCCGGGGCCTCCTACCGGTCGGACGTGCCCGAAACACCTTCCTAGGGAGGCGTTCGGGTGGCATCCTGACCAGATGCCCGAACCACCTCATCTGGCTCCTCTCGATGTGGAGGAGCAGCGGCTTTACTTTGAGCTCCCCCCGAATGGCAGAGCTTCTCACCCTATCTCTAAGGAAGAGCCCTGCCACTCGGCGGAGGAAACTCATTTTGGCCGCTTGTACCCGTGATCTTGTCCTTTCGGTCATGACCCAAAGCTCATGACCATAGGTGAGGATGGGAACGTAGATCGACCGGTAAATCGAGAGCTTTGCTTTCCGGCTCAGCTCCTTCTTCACCACAACGGATCGATACAGCGTCCGCATTACTGAAGACGCCGCACCGATCCGCCTGTCGATCTCACCATCCACTCTTCCCTCACTCGTGAACAAGACTCCAAGGTACTTGAACTCCTCCACTTGGGGCAAGATCTCCTCCCCAACCCCGGAGATGGCACTCCACCCTTTTCCGGGAGAGAACCATGGACTCGGACTTGGAGGTGCTGATTCTCATCCCAGTCGTTTCACACTCGGCTGCGAACCGATCCAGTGAGAGCTGAAGATCTTGGCCGGAGGAAGCCATCAGGACCACATCATCTGCAAATAGCAGTGACCTAATCCTGCAGCCACCAAACCAGATACCCTCAACGCCTTGACTGCGCCTAGAAATTCTGTCCATAAAGGTTATGAACAGAATCGGTGACAAAGGGCAGCCTTGGCGGAGTCCAACCCTCACTGGAAACGTGTCCGACTTACTACCGGCAATGCGGACCAAGCTCTGGCACTGATCATACAGGGAGCGGACTGCCACAATCAGACAGTCCGATACCCCATACTCTCTGAGCACTCCCCACAGGACTTCCCGAGGGACACGGTCGAATGCCTTCTCCAAGTCCACAAAACACATGTAGACTGGTTGGGCAAACTCCCATGCACCCTCAAGGACCCTGCCGAGAGTATAGAGCTGGTCCACAGTTCCACGACCAGGACGAAAACCACACTGTTACTCCTGAATCCGAGGTTCGACTATCCGGCGTAGCCTCCTCTCCAGTACACCTGAATAGACCTTACCGGGAAGGCTGAGGAGTGTGATCCCACGATAGTTAGAACACACCCTCCGGTTCCCCTTCTTAAAGAGAGGAACCACCACCCCGGTCTGCCAATCCAGAGGTACCGCCCCCGATGTCGTCTTTTTTATTCCAGCGAGTTAATCCATTTTGGGGGGAGTTGAGGGGATCATTTAATTATGATGCGTTCAAGAGTCTTACGGCTTGAGGGAAGAAGCTGTTACAGAACCTGGAGGTTCTGCTTCGGAGGCTGCGGAACCTCTTTCTAGAGTCCAGCAGTGAAAACAGTCCTTAGTGGGGGTGGGAGGAGTCTTTGCAGATTTTCTGAGCCCTGGTCAGGCAGCGGCTTTTTGCGATCTCCTGGATAGGAGTGGGATAGGCTCCAGCTCACTCATAACCCCCCCCCCCCCCCTTAATAATATAATCTGATGATGGATGGATCGTAACATTATCTAAAGCTAGCTAAAATGTCACAATGACTTAGAGCATGGGTGTCAAACTCCAAATTTGGCCCTTGCGGCAATACCAAATTAACACTAGAGCTGGCCCGCCGATTATATACAGCGGCGGTGCCGCGGTAACACCGCATTCACCGCTAATTCTCATACTTGCCAACCCTCCCGAGAGACTCCCAAATTTCAGTGCCCCTCCGGAGAATCTGCCCCGAGCTGTCGTCACGTCCGCTTTTCAACCAGTCCAACGACGTGCTGGCCCAGTCACATAATATATGCGGCTTCTGCACGCATCAACACAAGTGAATGCAAGACAAACTTGGTCAACAGCCATACAGGTCACACAGAGTGGCCGTATAAACAACTTTAACACGGTTACAAATATGCGCCACACTGTGAACCCACACCAAACAAGAATGACAAACACATTTCGGGAGAACATCCGCACCGTAACACAACAGAACAAATACCCAGAACCCTTTGCAGCACTAACTCTTCCGGGACGCTACAAGGTGTGTGTGTGTGTGTGTGGTGAGGGGTGGGGGATGGGAGGTTTGGTGGTAGCGGGGGGTGTATATTGTAGCGTCCCGGGAAGAGTTAGTGCTGCAAAGGGTTCTGGGTATTTGTTCTGTTGTGTTTATGTTGTGTTACGGTACGGATGTTCTCCCGAAATGTGTTTGTCACTCTTGTTTGGTGTGGGTTCACAGTGTGGCGCATATTTGTAACAGTGTTAAAGTTGTTTATACGGCCGCCCTCAGTGTAACCTGTATGGCTGTTGATGAAGTATGTGTTGCATTCACTTGTGTGCGTACAGAAGCCGCAAATATCTTGTGACTGGGCCGGCACGTTAGAATGGATGAAAGGCAGACGTGATGACAGCTCGTAGAGGACGTTAAAGGCGGTGCCTTTAAGGCACGGCCCCAAGACTGTGGTCCGGGTGGAATACGAGAGAATGGTTGCCCCGGGAGATTTTCGGGAGGGGCAATTCCTGTGCGCAGTTTGCTGAAAAACTCTGTACTCGGCGCTGAGTTAAGCCGGCAATTTGGCGACGTTGATGGTCAGAAATGTAGATTTGAACTGCTTAGTATTGCCTTCCCAGTTGATGTGGAAAAAGCACCAACTAACCTTCAAATGGAGCTGATTGAACTCCAGTGTGATGACACGCTGAAGTCAAAGTATGATGCTGTTGGCGCCGCACAGTTTCCACAATTCATCCCTGACACAATGCCTCAGCTCCGCACCCAAGCTGCTCCATGTTCGGCAGCACTTATCTATGTGAGCAACTTTTCTCCTCAATGAAGATGACGAAAACGTCTCACAGGATACGTCTGACAGATGAACACCTTCATTCGATAATGAAGGTTGCCTCAGCTCAAAGCCTGAGCCCCGACATTAATGAACTAGCATCCAATAAAAGATGCCAGGTATCTGGCTTGGGCACATCAGATTAGATCAGTGTGTTGCAAACTGATCAGTTTAAAGTCCTGAATGGTTGGTTTATTATTATTTTATTTTCAAATGCATACCTGCCAACTTTTGAAATCAGAAAAACCTAGTAGCCAGGGTCCAGGGGCCGCAGGCCCCGGTAGGTCCAGGACAAAGTCCTGGTGGGGGGTTCAGGCGCCCCCCGACGCAAAATGATTGATTGCATTCAGACAGGTTAAAATGTTGCTAAAACCATCACTTTTCTATCAGTCACAGTGACTTTTCAAAACAAAAATATTACAGCAAAAATCATATGGGTTGATTGACATGTTTATTCTGTAAGCTAACTTCAATAGTTTGAAATTATTTTGACTGTTAATGCCAGTTATCCTGTCAACCTTTCACAAGACTTCAATTTGTTAATTGAAAGTATAAACAGTATAAACACTTTTTACAGTAAACAAATGGTAAAACAGTACTAAACAATTCCATTAAAAAAAAATTGGTGTCATTATTAACTTTCTGTCCAAGCTTGTATAATCTACTGCCTTGTTCAATTGTAAAAAATATTCTGTGCCTAAAATTCACATTTCTATCACAATTATCATACTGTAAACATGGTAAGCTAACTTCATTAAAATTAATAGTCCTGTCAATAGCATGGAATTACAATTCAAATGTAGTTTTTTTGTAAGCCTTTCAAAAGAATTCAAAATATGAAAAATTAATGAAAATTAATTTAAGCCATCAGACACTTGAAAAGTGGCACATCACATCTCTAATGTAATCATTTGAACTTTTCAACAGAAATAGCACTGCAAAAATATTAAGGACATACTTCTGTATTTTGGTAGTTATGCTGCCAACATTTAACAAGATTTCTTCAACTTGGACTTGAAAGCATAAATAGTATAAACACTTTTAACAGTATAACAGTACTAAACAATTCCAATAGATAACATTGGTGTCATTACCTTTTTGTGGCTAAAATCCAAATTTAGCAACGGCATTAGACTTGTGTTTTTTTGTCCCAACGTGGTCTTTTACGTCGCTAATTCCTCCGTGTCCGATCGAAAAATGTTGTCTGCACAAGGTGCAATTCGCTTAGTTTTCACCCTTTTTGGAACGGATAATTATTCCCGGATAGGCTTTTGAATATTCTTCACGGAATGACTGCAGTTTTCTTTTCGGTTTAACACTCGTTTGCGATTTTTCTCCGGCTGATTCCATGATCGTTCGCTCGTTTGTAAACAATGGGCAACTGGTGCCTCGTGCTTGGCAGCGGTGCTATAAATAGCCTCGCGCATGGCATTCGGAATGGCTCGATAGGAAGTTACGGGAAGCAGTGTCGATTGTCATTGTTGTTACGCGATTTCGTGAATAAAACTTTAAAAAAAAAAAAATTTTTTAATTAATGAAAAACCGTATTTTTTATCACTGCAACCGTAACCCGGAATAGGTTGATGAAAACCGTACTAATTACGGGAAAACCGGAGTAGTTGGCAGGTATGGTATTTGATATGCCATTGATATCGAAAGGAGCCAGATGAGGTGGTCCGGGCATCTGGTCAGGATGCCACCCGAACGCCTCCCTAGGGAGGTGTTTAGGGCACGTCCGACCGGTGGGAGGCCGCGGGGAAGACCCAGGACACGTTGGGAAGACTATGTCTCCCGGCTGGCCTGGGAACGCCTCGGGGTCCCACAGGAAGAGTTGGATGAAGTGGCTGGGGAGAGGGAAGTCTGGGCTTCCCTGCTTAGTAGAGATGCGCGGATAGGCAATTATTTCATCCGCAACCGCATCAGAAAGTCGTCAACCATCCGTCATCCACCCGATGTAACATTTGATCAGAACCGCATCCGCCCGCACCCGCCCGTTGCTATATATCTAATATAGACGATGCAAGGCATTAGTGAGGTTATAAAGCGTTTGCCTGTTAAAGAAAGGAGACTGATCCAATGCAGTGCAGACATTCGCGTGCCACGCTGTCACGACCCAGACGCACACCAGTGCGCAATCATATGGGAGCCGCGCTGAGCGCACCTCCAAGCGCGTCTCGCTGCCGGCGACGGCCGTGTATGAGCCCGACGCTCCAGCGCCATCCATTTTCAGGGCTAGTTGATTCGGCAGGTGGGTTGTTACACACTCCTTAGCGGGTTCCGACTTCCATGGCCACCGTCCAGCTGCTGTCTATATCAACCAGGGTGAGCCCCACCCCTTTCGTGAGCGCACTGCGCGCGGAGTGACCCCTGTTACGCGCCCCCGGCAATGGGGGTGGCGGGCAGGTAAGCTGCGCGGGCACGTAAGCTGCGCGGGCGGAGCGCGCGGAGTGACCCCTGTTACGAGCCCCCGGCCACGGGGGTGGCGGGCAGGTAAGCTGCTTACCTGCTGCGTGTGACGCCGGCCGCGGCGAAGGCGGACGAGGCGGGGTGTCGGTGCGGTGGTGACCCTGGACGTGCGTCGGGCCCTTCTCGCGGATCGCCTCAGCTACGGCTCCCGGTGGGGCCCTCTCGGGGGAGGGGGCCTCGGTCCCGGACCCCGGCGAGGCGTCCCTTCTCCGCTCCGTAAAAGTGTCCATCTCTTTTTTTTTTTTTTCTTCTGTTGTGGCATATGCAGCAGGTGCCTGCTCGTTTTTCGTATGTGGGTAACAACATTTAACTACGTATATACATTTCCGAATTGGTTTAACTGCCACCCGCCTGAATCTATTTAAAATCTAATTTTTTTTTATTTCAACCACCCGACCCGACCCGACCCGCGGATAAAATCTAATTTTTTTAAATTTCATCCGCCCGATCCGCGGATAATCCGCGGTTGTGCCCGCAAACCGCGCATCTCTACTGCTTAGGCTGCTGCCCCCGCGACCCGACCTCGGATGAGCGGAGGAAGATGGATGGATTTTTTAAATTATTATTATTATTATTAGAAACTCGATTTTGCATGTCACTATAAAGTTGTATAAGCCTTGCTTGTTCAATATTCAATGCAAAACCTGTTTGGGTCCCTATTAAAAGGTTAATTTGTTCAACCTTGGCCCGCGGCTTTGTTCAGTTTTACATTTTGGCCCACTCTGTATTTGAGTTTGACACCCCTGATATAGAGCATACCTCATCCGGGGTTTCCACAGTGCCGACAGTCCCGCAACTGCAATATAATAAAATGTAAGACTTATTAACAAATGACAATCTTGTAAAGTGCAAGAAAAAAAATTACCAACATTGGCTAACATTGGAAGCACCATGATGAACTTAGTTAGCGCACCGACAAAGCAGCTTAAAGGTGACGTTAAAGCGAAGTCTGAAGCCACTAAATGACGAAGCGTGACTTAACTAAGTTTCAGCGGCAGAGCAAGCAAACATTTGATAGCAACAAGACGCAAGAAAGAATAACAAACAAACCTGTCTTGGTCTGTGGGGGAACATTCCTCCGGCGCCATCTTTTCTTTCAAATCCTCATCGCGCGCCCAACATGCTCCGCCCATTCCCGGAACTGGTTTCTAAACACGGCATTGTGGGAAATGTAGTGTTCTTATGAAATATATGGCCCTTTGAGGGGAGCCGTTCAAAAGACTGCCTTCTCACTATGCAGTATTTTTTTTTAAACTGTTTTATATTACTCTACTTGTGGGATAATTTGAGAAATATTGACTACTGTAGTTTTATTTATTTTTGTTGTTTTATCATTGAAAACACTCCTTAAGGTGGTGCCATATCCCTATACTTAGAAAATATATTATATTTTATTTCCCCTCACCTTAAAAACAATTGAACCACAAGAGCATTTTGACAATACAGAAAAAAAGTAATATGTAAAATAAATATATGCATGTATATCCAAAGTATAAATACAACTCGAATACATTTTAGACATATTTGTGAATCCAAAGTGCCGGAGATTCAAGAAATACACGGCTTGTTTAGTGTGGCTGAAACGGGGCAAATAATTATTTGTTTAAGGGGTTAAACGACTTAGTGTAGACATGGCCTCAAAGTAGGTGTACTATCACCACCTGTCACATCACACCCTGACTTATTTCACGTTTTTTTGCTGTTTTCCTGTGTGTAGTGTTTTAGTTCTTGTCTTGCGCTCCTATTTTGGTGGCTTTTTCTCTTTTTTTGTAGCATTTTCATGTCTTCCTTTGAGCGATATTTCCCGCATCTACTTTGTTTTAGCAATCAAGAATATTTCAGTTGCATTTATCCTTCTTCGTGGGGACATTGTCATGTCATGTTCGGATGTACATTGTGGACGCCGTCTTTGCTCCACAGTAAGTCTTTGCTGTCGTCCAGCATTCTGTTTTTGTTGACTTTGTAGCCAGTTCAGTTTTAGTTTCGTTTCTCAGTCATTCACATTGACATCCTATGGGTTGTGAGTTTTTCCTTGCCCTTATGTGGGATCTGAACCGAGGATGTCGTTGTGGCTTGTGCAGCCCTTTGAGACACTTGTGATTTAGGGCTATATAAATAAACATTGATTGATTGATTGATTGATTCTCACTCATTTTCCAGTCCATTATGCTATATTTGAATGTGCATTAAAAATGTCTCTCAAACAAATGACTCACAACTGCAAAGCGGTTCTCATTTTTCCACCTAAAGGAGCCATCCCAAATACTCGATTCGTTCGCGAACGTCACATCTCTAGAACATACTTGCCAAACCTCCCGGATTTTCCGGGAGACTCCCGAAATTCAGCGCCTCTCCCGAAAACCTCCCGGGACAAATTTTCTCCCGAAATTCAGGCGGAGCTGGAGGCCACGCCCCCTCCAGCTCCATGCGGACCTGAGTGACGTGTTGACAGCCTGTTCACAACATTGCGTAAACAGCAATGTTGTGACACTTTTAAACATGACAATACTGCCATCTACTGTACATGCATATGTGACCCACCCATAATGTGTCACATTTTTGTGTTGATTTATTTATTTTATTTTGTGGTTTGAATTCATTTTTGGAGCTGTCATTCCACATTTATCAGTATTCACATTGGTCAGTAGGGGGCAGTAGGGCGTTTCTTCCCGATTGAATGCTATCACCTGCAGACCGGAAGTGTCTTGTCATTCTGATGAGCGCGACCAGTCTGTGAACAATTGAAACATCCTGTGTGCTTTTTCCTCCTGTATAACAGGTTAGTTTTGGTGAATCAACTCACTGAATAATATCCATGTGATCTTTATAAGTTTAAGTACACATTCTGATGGTGGAGCCTAACTCTAAAGTGTTTGTGAGTTGTAGTTTGTATTTGTGAATGAATCCAGTGCACAGCTGCAGTAATCAATACAAAAAGGCGACTGAGTGCGCAATGTTTATGTAGGAACTTCTGATCCTAAATCAGACTCCCAAATTAGAGCTTCCGTTTTCTTATTGATTTTATAATGTATATTTGTATAATGTGTGTGTTCTGAAATAGTGACAGAGAATAGAACAAGGATGGCCAATTCAACCCTTAACTCAACAATGAGTAGATGAGTGTTATGTGTGTGTATATGTGTAAATAAATGAACACTGAAATTCAAGTATTTCTTTAAATATACTGTATATATATATATATATAAGTAATAAAATATATATATATATATATATATATATATATATAGCTAGAATTCACTGAAAGTCAAGTATTTCTTATATATATATATATATATATATATATATATATCTTAACCACGCCCCCCACCTCCCGAAATCGGAGGTCTCAAGGTTGGCAAGTATGCTCTAGAACGTAGTGCATTTGGAATATTGTAGATGGTTTGCTCATTTATGGCAGACAATTGTCACGCCCCTAAAAAAAAATTGGCGTGTGTGCCTAATTATTGCACAATGGATCATATGACAAACTATCAGGTTGTTGAAGTGGAAGTTCCGGTTTGCAGCTAATTTGAGGTAAATTGTGCTGGAATGAAAATAGTTACGAGCATGTTGGTCGCTTCGATTGCTGATACAAGTGCGGAAATTATGTTGACTGAAGGAACCGATCACTAGCAGCATGAATAACATCATTTACATACCTGAGGCTGGAAAATATGCTTAATTGCGATCATGCAAATTGTGCCTTATTTACTAAATGTCTATTGTATGTGCTAAACTCATAGCAGCTGGACAATTATATTTATACGCGTCTTGGAGTACAGTCAATGTGCAATGTGTTTCTTTCACTTTAGCTGCTGCTTCATTATTTTTCAGTGGACTATTTCAAAGAAAAATGTATCAACTAGAGTCACATCATCATTAATAATTGTAGCGCGAGTAAAAAACTAAACTCAAGACCCACGTTTCGACATCAAGGCGTGTCCCCTGAGGTGTTTGGGTAAAATCAGTCTCTTACAGACCTCTCATACTTTGTAAGTCTTTTTATAAGTCTGTTAGAGATGTCTTTTTACAAAATCAAGGAGAGTACCCCCACACCCCTCAAAAAAAATCCTAAACACTTGTTAATTCTCCTGGAGAATGTCCCTTTTGTATCTGTCACTCAGCTGGCACGGTCTTGCACTCAATACTGGTTTCTTCGTGGTCTTGTGCGGACTTGGGGAGGGACAGATAAAGGTTTAGGGAGGTGCGGCAGGGATCAAAACATTGTTGATGGTTGACCGAAGAATGGGAGTGTACAGTACTGCGTGCAGTATCATTCCTCTTCCTTTCTAAAGTCTTCTCTCCCTTTACAGTGGGTAAAGGCAGCGGGTGCTGATGGCAAGGAGAGTTCAAGAAGGCACCCTCAGAGTTCCTTTGCCCAGCAGGAACTGCAGGACGCGGTCCACCAACAGGGCGGCGGCAAAGTCCACCACCAGAACCTGGGCGATGATCATTTTGAACTGCAAGGGAAAAATAAAGTGCACCGTTAATATCAGACTGAAGCACCAAACAATGAACAAAAAAAGAGATTATACCTCAGTTGGAATATCCACAAGGGCAAACTGTTCGTTGAATTCGGGCGAAGAACCAGTGAGAAGTGCCACAATAGCCAAGCCGGACAGGGCGATGCTCCACAGTAGTGGTCTGTTCTCGCTGAGAGACTCCATGAAAGGGTGACCCTGTCCAGGAGAACAAAGCACTCGTATTATTATAATAACAAACTGAATTAAAATAAAATATTCCTTAAAATTGTAGGATGGCTACTGAAAAGCTGACACGATGCCACAGAACATGTAAGAATGATGGAAAAACGTGGTAAGACGTTTTAAGACCCAGCGAATACCCTGGATTAGGATTGAATTGTTTTTCAAATTTCAGGCAAATTGATGCACTTCTTTTCAGTTACAGGGACAAAAAGAATGTTAAAAAAAGTTATTCTTTAGTTTTTTTGTATTATTTAATGCTAGTGGGGGGGGGGGGGGGGCGTGGCCTGCGGGCCTGCCGCGAAACAGGGTGTGCCCGGACCGGCTTCGAAGACAGCGACGGGTGAGTAGATGGCCCAGATGGGCCTTGTTATCTAATCACCTGTCGCCTTTATTAGCAGCAGCCGGGATGAGACACGTCGTTGGGAGTTGGGAGCTGGAGAGAGAGCGAGAGCAAGACGCCTAAAAAACACTGCTGAAAAGCAATTCCAGACTGATGTAATAAAAAGATTGTATTTGGAGATATCCGACAATATCGGACTGCCGATATTATCGGCCAATAAATGCTTTAAAATGTAATATCGGAAATTATCGGTATCGGCTTCAAAAAGTAAAATGTATGACTTTTTAAGACGCCGCTGTGTACACGGGCGTAGGGAGAAGTACAGAGCGCCAATAAACCTTAAAGGCACTGCCTTTGCGTGCCGGCCCAGTCACATTATATCTACGGCTTTTCACACACACAAGTGAATGCAAGTCATACTTGGTCAACAGCCATACAGGTCACACTGAGGGTGGCCGTATAAACAACTTTAACACTGGGAACCCACACCAAACAAGAAAGACAATCACATTCTGGGAGAACATCCGCACCGTAACACAACATAAACACAACAGAACAAATACCCAGAACCCCTTGCAGCACTAACTCTTCCGGGACGCTACAATATACACCCCCCCGCTACCCCCTACCCAAATACCCCGCCCACCTCAAACTCTTCATGCTCTCTCGGGGAGAGCATGTCCCAAATTCCAAGCTGCTGTTTTGAGGCATGTTAAAAAACATTATGCACTTTGTGACTTCAATAATAAATATGGCAGTGCCATGTTGGCATTTTTTACATAACTAAATAACTAAATGTGCTCTGTGGTCATTTTAAATGTGATCATTGTAGTCATTTTGATTAAAAAAAGTCAGCTCAGACTGTTTTATTAATTTTAGTTTTGTAGGTTAAAGTGGTTTATATATTGTGCTGAGTTAGTGTTGCTGATCAATTTTAAGTTATTATTTATTGAATTTACTTCATTTAATTTTTTTTTAGCATCTAATGGTTTAAAGGGGAACATTATCACAATTTCAGAATGGTTAAAACCATTAAAAATCAGTTCCCAGTGGCTTATTATATTTTTCAAAGTTTTTTTCAAAATTTTACCCATCACGCAATATCCCTAAAAAAAGCTTCAAAGTGCCTGATTTTAACCATCGTTATAAACACCCGTCCATTTTCCTGTGACGTCACATAGTGATGCCGATACAAACAAACATGGCGGCTAGAACAGCAAGGTATAGCGACATTAGCTCGGATTCAGACTCGGATTTCAGCGGCTTAAGCGATTCAACAGATTACGCATGTATTGAAACGGATGGTTGTAGTGTGGAGGCAGGTAGCGAAAACGAAATTGAAGAAGAAACTGAAGCTATTGAGCCATATCGGTTTGAACCGTATGCAAGCGAAACCGACGAAAACGACACGACAGCCAGCGACACGGGAGAAAGCGAGGACGAATTCGGCGATCGCCTTCTAACCAACGATTGGTATGTGTTTGTTTGGCATTAAAGGAAACTAACAACTATGAACTAGGTTTACAGCATATGAAATACATTTGGC
This sequence comes from Nerophis lumbriciformis, assembly GCF_033978685.3. Classification (NCBI taxonomy): domain Eukaryota; kingdom Metazoa; phylum Chordata; class Actinopteri; order Syngnathiformes; family Syngnathidae; genus Nerophis; species Nerophis lumbriciformis. The sequence continues at coordinate 35,715,062 of NC_084571.2, read as the reverse complement.
AACAACATGCACTTTGAGAGTGCAGACAGCCCAATTTTCATCAATTAATATATTCTGTAGACATACCCTCATCCGCGCTCTTTTCCTGAAAGCTGATCTGTCCTGTTTAAGGGACGGCGTGAGCCAAGACATCCAGAGGGTTTAGCTCATTTGTCTGCGGGAACAAACTGCCGCCATTGCTTGCCGTGCTAGCGAGGTCCTTTGTCCCTGAATTGCTCACACACTCCGGCAGATTCAATGGGGGTCTGGCGGCAGATTTCTTTTGACTTTATGGTTGGAAATGCATCTGCTTTGAGTGTCGCAGGATATCCACACATTCTTGCCATCTCTGTCGTAGCATAGCTTTCATCGGTAAAGTGTGCGGAACAAACGTCCAATTTCTTGCCACTTTCGCATCTTTGGGCCACTGGTGCAACTTGAATCCGTCCCTGTTCGTGTTGTTACACCCTCCGACAACACACCGACGAGGCATGATGTCTCCAAGGTACGGAAAACAGTCGAAAAAACGGAAAATAACAGAGCTGATTTGACTCGGTGTTTGAGAAAATAGCGGATTGCTTCCCGATGTGACGTCACGTCGTCATCGCTCCGAGAGCGAATATTAGAAAGGCGTTTAATTCGCCAAAATTCACCCATTTAGAGTTCGGAAATCGGTTAAAAAAATATATGGTCTTTTTTCTGCAACATCAAGGTATATATTGACGCTTACATAGGTCTGGTGTAGAGATGCGCGGTTTGCGGACACAACCGCGGAGTCCGCGGATTATCCGCGGGTCGGGCGGTTGAATTAAAAAAAAATTAGATTTTATCCGCGGGTCGGGTCGGGCGGTTGAAATTAAAAAAAATTAGATTTTAAATAGATTCAGGCGGGTGGCAGTTAAACCAATTCGGAAATATATATACATAGTTAAATGTTGTTACCCACATACGAAAAACGAGCAGGCACCTGCAGCATATGCCACAACAGAAGAAGAAAAAAAAAAAGAGATGGACACTTTTACGGAGCGGAGAAGGGACGCCTCGCCGGGACCGAGGCCCCTTCCCCCGAGAGGGCCCCACCGGGAGCCGTAGCTGAGGTGATCCGCGAGAAGGGCCCGACGCACGTCCAGGGTCACCACCGCGCCCACCGCACCGACACCCCGCCTCGTCCGCCTTCGCCGCGGCCGGCGTCACGCGCAGCAGGTAGGCAGCTTACCTGCCCGCCACCCCCGTGGCCGGGGGCTCGTAACAGGGGTCACTCCGCGCGCTCCGCCCGCGCAGCTTACCTGCCCGCCACCCCCGTTGCCGGGGGCGCGTAACAGGGGTAAACTCCGCGCGCAGTGCGCTCACGAAGGGGGTGGGGCTCACCCTGGTGAGCCGAGTGGGCCACTTTTGGTAAGCAGAACTGGCGCTGCGGGATGAACCGAACGCCGGGTTAAGGCGCCCGATGCCGACGCTCATCAGACCCCAGAAAAGGTGTTGGTTGATATAGACAGCAGGACGGTGGCCATGGAAGTCGGAACTCGCTAAGGAGTGTGTAACAACCCACCTGCCGAATCAACTAGCCCTGAAAATGGATGGCGCTGGAGCGTCGGGCCCATACCCGGCCGTCGCCGGCAGCGAGAGCCGCGAGGGCTAGGCCGCGACGAGTAGGATGGCCGCCGCGGTGCGCGCTGAAGCCTCGGGCGCGAGCCCGGGTGGAGCCGCCGCGGGTGCGAGGGACATCGCACCTCCACGCGCTTGGAGGTGCGCTCAGCGCGGCTCCCAGATGATTGCGCACTGGTGTGCGTCTGGGCCGTGACAGCGTGGCACGCGAATGTCTCTGCTGCATTGGATCAGTCTCCTTTCTTTAACAGGCAAAAGCTTTATAACCTCACTAATGCCTTGCATCGTCTATATTAGATATATAACAACGGGCGGGTGCGGTTTTGATTAAATGTTAGATCGGGTGGATGGCGGATGGTTGACGACTTTTGTGATGCGGTTGCGGATGAAATAATTGCCTATCCGCGCATCTCTAGTCTGGTGATAATGTTCCCCTTTAAGTCAGGTCAAAAATGTTTAAAGTTTAAATTAGGATTGAATTGTTTTTCCAAATTTCAGGCAAATTGATGCACTTCTTTACTGTTACAGTGACAAAAAGAATGTTAAAGTTATTCTTTAGGTTTTTTTTGTATTATTTAATGTTAGTAAGGTTACAATGTTAGAAAAGTTATACTATTTATAGCTGCGGTGTAGGGTGAGGGAGGCGCAAAATGCTTTCTTCCTGGGGGGGGCGATAGCATAACATGCATTCACACAACCAATAACAGGAAAAAAAACTCAATACCTTGTAGTTAATGGCAAAAGTAGCCATCTGCATAGCCATGGACATGATATAGACGGTGCTGTTGATTAGGCTGGGTTCAAATTCTTTGTACAGGTCCACAAACCGATCCTGTCTAGAAGACAAATAAAGAGATGTGATATTTAACTGGATGGAGCAAAAAAAAAACCAGAGACTCAGGCTGCCCCCTCACCTCGGCGGACTTCTGCTCTGCGCTTCTTTGTACAAAAAGACCAGACTGCAGAAGTGGACCGCAAACTGCAGCAGCACCGTCAACACGGTGTAAAGATTGAAGATGTTGGGTAACGGCCGTTCCCGGGACAATGTTTTTAGTGGCTTGGACCGAGAGATGAAGAGGAAGCATCCGGCCAACAGCAGACCCTGCAGGGTGGCCTGGAAGTCGCTGAATTTGACCCCCTCAAGGTAGAGCACCGACTGGCTGTAGGCGAGCACCAGGGCATTCAGAGCCAGGATCTTGAACATCTGTAGCGTTGTGACCAACGTGCAGCGGCCTTGCTTGATCACATGACAGACTAGAGGGAGACAAAGAGCATTTATAGTTGGTATAGAGCAGGGGTGTCAAACTCATTTCAGCTCAGGGGCCACATGGAGGAAAATGTATTCCCAAGTGGGCCTGACGGATAAAAATCATGGCACGATAACTTAAAAATAAAGACAACTTGAGATTGTTTTGTTTAACCCTTGTGTAACGTTCATATTGTTGTTACTCAGCCAGCGTTTGTGGGTCTGACGGACCCGTTGCATTTTGTGGCTTTTAATGCCTCACAATCAAACACTTTTATGTTAAAATACTGAACAGATGTTTACCTTATCCCAATAAGACCCACAAACGCTGGCTGAGTAACAACAATATGAACGTTGCACGGAAAATTTCTCTGCCAGTTTCTGCATCCCACAGGGATTCTTCTTTTGTGTTTCTGTACCTGCGGTTCCCACACAAGGTTGCAACATTGTTTGTCAACACTGTCTGCTCTCATTTTCTCGCACATTTGACCCTCTGATGTTCTGTGTACCTACTAGAGATGCGCGGATAGGCAATTATTTCATCCGCAACCGCATCACAAAAGTCGTCAACCATCCGCCATCCACCCGAACTAACATTTAATCAAAACCGCACCCGCCCGCCATCCGCCCGTTGTTATGTATCTAATATAGACGATGCAAGGCATTAGTGAGGTTATAAAGCTTTTGCCTGTTAAAGAAAGGAGACTGATCCAATTCAGCAGAGACATTCAATGCGTTCTATCTTGTTTTAACATCCTGTGGCACTCTTCTGGGATCACGGCGGACGAAACTGCTCATGCTCAGGGTGTTTGTGGAGGTTCGGGGTTTTGCACAAATGTGATGCACCATGTTAGATGTCCCGGTTTTGTGACTGACGTAGACATAAACAGCGTCGCAGCTCTTGCAAATCACATAGCCAGCATTACTATCATCCTGATTTACAACCTCATAAAAACGAGTCCACGCTGAACTTTTCTGGCCTTTTTTTCCCCTGGTCTTTAGTATTCCCTTTTTTAGTTTGTCGCGTACCACGTTTGCATCTCTTTTTTTTTTTTTCTTCTTCTGTTGTGGCATATGCTGCAGGTGCCTGCTCGTTTTTCGTATGTGGGTAACAACATTTAACTATGTATATATATTTCCGAATTGGTTTAACTGCCACCCGCCTGAATCTATTTAAAATCTAATTTTTTTTTAATTTCAACCGCCCGACCCGACCCGCGGATAAAATCTATTTTTTTTTTATTTCAACCGCCCGACCCACGGATAATCCGCGGACTCCGCGGTTGTGTCCGCAAACCGCGCATCTCTAGTACCTACACTCTGTCCTCCTCCTGTCTAGGCCTGCTGTGTGTGTGTGTGTGTGGTACACAGAACATCAATTTCCACACTTCTATTAGTCCCGGGTCCAGTGGACCCGGACATCTTATATGTAATAGAAATGTGTAGGCGGGGTGTATGGTGTGTGGTCATTAAATATGTATTCTGATATATGTTCTTCACAGAAAATGAGCCAAAATCAGTGAGTCTCAGTTTGAAAAATTAATTAATTGTATCATTTTTCTTTTAATAAAAATGAAAACGGGTCCCACAGACCCGAACACCACACAAGGGCGCAAGCACGTCCTGAAAATGTAGAAATCATATGTTTTGGAGGTTTTTTTAGACTGACATGTTGTGGTTAATGGTATTCTATCTTCATTTGTCGTTATTAATACTTTCAGAATGAATTATGTGATAATATTTAACAGTCCATCCATCCATCCATTTTTCTACCGCTTGTCCCTTACGGGGTCGCGGGGGGTGCTGGAGCCTATCTCAGCTGCATTCGGGCGGAAGGCGGGGTACACCCTGGACAAGTCGCCACCTCATCGCAGGGCCAACACAGATAGACGGACAACATTCACACACTAGGGCCAATTTAGTGTTGCCAATCAACCTATCACCAGGTGCATGTCTTTGGAGGTGGGAGGAAGCCGGAGTACCCGGAGGGAACCCACGCAGTCACGGAGAGAATATGCAAACTCCAAACAGAAAGATCCTGAGCGCAGGATCGAACCCAGGACCTTTGTATTGTGAGGCAGACGCACTAACCCCTCTCCACCGTGCTGCCCTATTTAACAGTCAAATAGGTCAAATTGAGTCTGGCAGTTTTAAAATGCATTGGTGTTAATTTTTTAATTGATCAGAAGATGAAATTAACAACACAATATTAATACTTTCAGAATGAGTTATGTGATGATATTCAACAGTCAAATAGGTCGAATTGATTCTGGCACTTTTAAAATGCTCTCATTGGTGTTCATTTTTAATCGATCAGAAGATGAAATTAATAACAATGTTAAAATCAAATTACAGGATCTTATTAAGGTCATTTACTCATCTTCCTCAACTGATGTTGTAAAATGTGCTTTATTCTGTACATACGTAGCATCATCTTTAACAAAACTTTTGAATTTAGACTCTTTTCGTTATTCACACATGAAGTTAGAAGGGGATAATATTTATGTGCGCCCGGAAAATCCGATAATATCGGACTGCCGATATTACCGGACTGCCGATATTATCGGCCGATAAATGCTTTAAAATGGAAAAAATCGGAAATTATCGGTATCGGTTTCAAAAAGTAAAATGTATGACTTTTTAAAACGCCGCTGTGTACACGGACGTAGGGAGAAGTACAGAGCGCCAATAAACCTTAAAGGCATTTGCGTGCTGGCCCATTCACATAATATCTACGGCTTTTCACACACACAAGTGAATGCCCCGCATACTTGGTCAACAGCCATACAGGTCACAATGAGGGTGGCCGTATAAACAACTTTAACACTGTTACAAATATGCGCCACACTGTGAACCCACACCAAACAAGAATGACAAACACATTTCGGGAGAACATCCGCACCGTAACACAACATAAACACAACAGAACCAATACCCAGAACCCCTTGCAGCACTAACTCTTCCGGGACGCTACAATATACACCCCCCGCTACCTCCCCCCACCTCAAATCATAATCAAATCAAATCAACTTTATTTATAAAGCACATTTAAAATTTACCACAGGTGTAGCCAAAGTGCTGTACAATGGGCAGGTTAAAAGATAATACGAATACCAAGCAAACACAACACAACACAAACAAAACACGATAAAAAATAAATAAATAAAATAGAATAAATAAAAACATAAAAAACAGGTCCACAGCATGTGTATTATGGGGCGCCATTGCAGGATGGATATCACTCAGTGTTAAAAGCCATGGAATAAAATTATGTTTTTAAGAGATTTAAAAACAGGAAGAGAGGAGGCTTGTCTAATACTCAGAGGTAGGTCGTTCCAGAGCTTGGGAGCAGCAGCGGCGAAAGCTCTGTCACCTCTAAGCTTCAGCCTTGTGTCAGGGACCGTCAACAGCAGCTGATCGGCTGATCTTAAGGATCGGGTGGGGCAGTAAGGCTGAAGGACAACCTGCCATGTTGGCATTTTTTTCCATAACTTGAGTTGATTTATTTTGGAAAACCTTGTTACTTTGTTTAATGCATCCAGCGGGGCATCACAACAAATGTACCGTATTTTTCGGACTATAAGTCGCAGTTTTTTTTCATAGTTTGGCTGGGCTCCAGTGCGACTTATATATGTTTTTTTCCTTCTTTATTATGCATTTTCGGCAGGTGCGACTTATACTCCGGGTGCGACTTATACTCCGAAAAATACGGTAGGCATAATAATGTGTTAATTCCACGACTGTATATATCGGTATCGGTTGATATCGGAATCGGTAATTAAGAGTTGGACAATATCGGAATATCGGCAAAAAAGCCATTATCGGACATCTCTACCTATTACCAACAACGTCTTTGACAGTCAAGTTAGAAGGTAAGAATCCACATTGTGTATCACTACTATCACTAATAAGCAGTTCCAAACATGGAAGTGTTAGCTCTATCTTCACACTGCACATAGCTCAGCATTTTTATACTGAGCAAACTCATCTTGCGGGCCGGACGAAAACCTGTTCGTGGGCCTGATCCGGCCCCCAGGCCGTAGGTTTGACACCCCTAGTATAGAAGCAGCCTAAAGTTTGGACCTTTAATATTTGTGACTCACTGCACTGTATGGATGAGAGCTTGGAGGTGAAGGGGGCGGCGATGGAGGCGTCGCCCAGCTTCACTATTTGCACCTGATCTTCTTCCAGCTCCCGCAAGACTTGACTGATCCTCTCCTGTGAAAGAACTGCGACTTTATTATATGAATCAATGACAATAGGACATCACTTATGTAATGGCACGCACTTTTTGTGCAGCGAGCTGCTCCTCTCTTTGGGCCATCACTCTCTGTCTGGCCCCCCTGGAGCTCAGTTTGCCCCCCGAGTAGACCGGTAGCGAGGGTCGAGGGTCTACTGCGGGCGCCTCCTTGTCTCTCCCACGTCTTCTTTTTTCAGGCATGCGCTCAGGGGCGTTGGCCAGCAGCGCCACACCTGTGTAAAATACACGTATGATAAATACGACAACAAAACCGTACGGTGACCACTAAATAGAAGTTCTTTACCTATGTGAGCATGTTTGAGAGCGCCGACGTCATTTGTGCCGTCGCCGCACATCAGTGTGACATAACCCAGCCCTTTGAGACTCGTGACCACAAATTCCTAAAACAAAGCAGAATATACAAGAAGTTGCACAAGGTGGTTTCTGTTTTCACATAGTTAATACCATTTTTGGTTTGTGTAAATATACATT